>NC_142471.1:89498790-89653548 GCF_049115385.1 Moschus berezovskii | reverse complement strand
TGTGAGAGCCTTTCTGCCTGCTCACGGTCCCACGCTCTTGATTCCCCCTCACAGCCTGAACCTTCGTCCACCCGCCTGCACCCCTCTCATCATTGCCTTCTGGAAGTTGTGCGAGTGATTCTTAACCATCTTTCTACATCCTTCCATCCAGATGTCACCGTTCTCCTCTGAGTGTCTGCAGGGCTCCTCTACTGAACTTGACCTTGACCCCATCCTCCTTTTTACCATGTTCTTTCTAGTATTCCTGGGTGCGGTCCTCTCACCCTGGCCTGGTGAGCCTCTCAAGGGTGAGAGGCCGTCTCGGGGTCTGGTCAGTCACGAGAGACTGTCGTTTGTTGAATTAACACATCAAGAACCAGCCTGTCCTGGAGAAAGGACTGTGATGGATTTCATGTGGGCCTCTGAATATACACCCAAAGAAGACAGAAAAGTAACCCCAATTTGGTAGCATGGTGCAGGAGAGTTAGTGCTTATCAGTAAATTTCAGAAGGAGTCAAGAGCCTAATGTAGTAAACTTGGCTTTCCTGACATTAGGTTTTGGGCTATTAAAAGGTAGTAACCACAGTTTTTTTTGTGTGTCTTGAGAGTCTTGGGGAAAAATACTATGGAAATTTGTATTTCAGGAATAGAAGCAGGAGCCATTAACTCAAGCAAGAAATGTGGGAGCTGTTAGTGTTTCTTATAGCCAGTATAAATAGCTTGTCATTAAGTTCCATGCTCCTTTGTTTGGAATGTAAATATTTGCATTAAAAATATAAAGTATGTCCTGGAGTGTATTTATAGAGACCATAATTTCCAAACTGAAAATCAGACTATTGGTCTACAGAGGATTGTTCCCTCTGATTCGTGAACCTGTTTATATAAAGAGTCTTCCAAATGTATACACTCAGAGCTGCATTTGCTTTGTGCACGTCAGGGATCTCCAGGATTACAAGAAAGCGGGTGGCCCCAGGGAACTGGGCCAGTCAGTGGGGTTTCCCAGTAGACACCTGTGATCATGCCATCTGTCAAGTTGCAGTCACCCTGGGCAGGGCACAGTTTTGGCCCAGGTCCCGTGGGACCGGCCGGCTTCCCTGCCTTCCGTTTCCTGGACGTCCAGGTGGGAGCTGGCTGCAGCTGGCTCGTATCTGGGTCGTGTAACAAGACACTCGATTTCAGAATCGCTGTTGCTTTAAGAAGATGTGGAGAAGAATTCAGTATCGGTGGTGTCCTTTCTGCGGTCTCATTCCTGGTTCAAGGTTGAAGTCTGAGGGCCTCCGTCGGATGTCATCCTCCGGCAGATTCTTGGGGCCGTTTAGATTTTTCATTTTTCCGTGATGAACAGCGCAGACTTGTCAGACATTTGCTGGAGACAGGATGTCACCACCTATTTGGTCTCTGCCCTCTTCTTTGGAATGAGGGACTGGGGGCTACAGTCGGGCTGGGCCAGGGCCTCTGTTCCCGGCACTGTGTGTGTGTGTGTATGTGTGTGTGTGTGTGTGTGTGTCTGTGTTGGGAGGGAGCAGGTTTATTCTCGAGGGGGCAGCCCTCGCTGGGAAGCCTCTCTCCAGCGTCTCAACGAACACAGTGAGGGTCGTCTGGTCGGTGGGAGCGGGCCGACCTGGCTCACAAGTGAGCTCTGAGTCCAGGCTTGTCCCCACCTGGAATCCCCCTATCATCACAGGTGATGAAGGACAGATGAATGGGGATCCCGCGGGATCTTGGCAGGATGGGGGGGTCCCCCGGCTCTGGCCTCGGGTTGGCTGGTACCAACACCTCCTTTGCCTGGCGTCCCAGGCAGCCCTTCTTGGGGTGGAGGCCAGCGCTGTCTCTCCCTCCATGTGCTGTTGCTTTGGGACCAGGACTCAGTTGAAACGGCAGGAATCCTTCTTGGTCTCATACGGGGCATGGTGTCCTGGCTGTAGGAGCTTCAAGCATCTCTCTGCTCGGGGTCCCAGGATGTCAAGCCTCGCTCAGGGGAGGAAGTGAAACAGGGTGGTGATCTGAGGGGAGGGGCGTGGCGAGCCGAGTCACCATCCTGAGCGTGCCCCGTGCACCATCCGGGGTTAAGCACTCAGCTTCCCCTGCTTGCCTCTTACTCTGACCCATCAATATTTCTTGTCTGAAAGAAGTACCCTCTGGGCTTAGAAATGGTGAGTCCTTAGAGAGGACCGTCTTCCTGTTTGCCTGGATGTTCCTGAACTGTGGGACTCTCAAACGATTGCCTTTTCTGTGGTCATCTGTAGTCGGACCCACATGTTGTGACCTTCCCTTATTCTGTCACATTCTCGATCAAGATAATAGTTCCAGGAAGGCCCCAGCCAACCCCATATCAGACCAGTAATTCACCCGCACTGTTTTGAAAGTCAGAGGAAACAGCTGCTTTTAGGACATGTTGAACTCGCTGAAGAAAGTTGTCAGGCGCACTAAATAAGAAGATGAAAGAACGCTCAGGATGATGGAGTGGGGATCAGCCTGACATCTGTGTCGCCCTAACTTTGAAAGCTATTTATACTTATTCCGTGGCAGTTTCTGTGAGAAATTAGATATGGAAAGATACACAAAAGGGAAGAGGGAGCTTAGCAAATGTGGCCTCTTCATTGGAAATAGCTTCCAGGCAAAAAGAAAAAAAAATCCTTTGCTCACCAGTTGTCTGTTGAAAATCCACGGATCTTTTGCATTGTTCACAATTTGGTTCCAAGAATAAAAATGATGTATTAAAGAGTAGATGAAACCTCAGTTGCCATTTCAATGGTAGAAAATAAATTTGCTTTTGGCTGTTAAAACTGAAATAAATCAATAGAAAAATGCAAGCCTGCCCACTTTCAAGTCAGCAGTTTTTATTTTTTACTTTTTGGTTTATGTACCTTTGGATCAGTTATGAAGCCATGGAACTGTTTAGGGAGAATGTGTGCGTGTATATGTGTATTTATGTTATATATATTTACTTTACAAAGTGCTCATCTGATTTATTTTTAAAAATCATGCAACAGATTTGTTTTTGTCTGTTCAACCTATCCTTTTTATAAAACAGCTTTAATGAGATGTAATTCACATGACATAAAGTTCACCATTTAAAGCACACAGTTCAGTAGTTTTTAGCAGGTTCACAGATGTGTGCAACCAGAACCACGTGTCCTGTATTAAAAGGAAACCGTGTACCTATTGGCTGTTAGCCCCTATCTCCCCATTCACCACCCCCACCCTAAGCAACCAAGAATCTACTTTCTATCTCTATTACTTTCTTTATTCTGGACCTAAGATGAATGGAATCACATAGGATATGGTTTTTTGTGTGTCTGGTTTCTTTCGCTTAATGTCATGTTTCATGGTTCATCTATATGGTAGCTTATATCAGTACTTCGTTCCTTTATATGGCCACATAACATCCCATTGTATGAATAGGCTATGTTACATTTATCCATCCATCTGTTGATAGGGTGGTTCCACTTTTCGGCTCTTAGGGATAATGCTGCTATCAACATTCATTTATGAGTCTTTCTGTGGACATGTTTCCATTTCTAGAATTAAATTTTTTGAGCTATCTTTACTTGCTTTCCATAATTCATTTACTTTTTTATATGCTCTTCTCCTGGCCCTAAAGGAGGACTGATTGTCAGATGAGGTTCTGATTCCCTCTGACTTGTCTGAATCTTAGAGCTTCCAAAGGCCTTCAGGGGAACATAGTTCTGCCCCATTTTGCAGAGGGGGAAGCTGAGGCCCAGGAAGCCACACAGAGTCAAGATTGAATCTGGGTTTTCAGAGTCGATTCAGTTACCCTCAACATTCTCCCTGAGCCCTTAGTAAAGTGGCAGGTCACCCTTTTGATTGGCTGGGGATGGTAAATGCAGGCTGGTTGGGTGGACAGACTGTAACTGCCTGGCCCTCGCCCTCTGTCCTAACACTCTCTGACCTGCAGAGGCCCCGCAACAGCTCATCCTCCACCAGCCGCCAAGCGAGAGCTGCAGCCCGTGGCTCGTGGCGCCAGGGCCTCCCAAGTTCTTTCCCTGCAGCAGTGGGAGGCCAGCGCTTATCCGGGGAGTAATTAAATTAGGAACCAATTCAGAGAATGAAATTTTATCTGATCTGGCCGAGCCCATAAACACGGGGCTGTGCTTGTGACTCCAGGGTACATTATGAAGTTGATTTTTAACGAGGCTGGGCCACAACAAGGAAGGAAACCCGCAGGGCCAGTCGGCAGCTCTCCCGGGCGGGGGTGCTGCAGTGGCTGAGGGTGCGTTCCCGGGTGTTGAGCCGAGTCCCCAGGCTAGCTTTTGTGTTGTGACTGGAATGTTCCCGGCGCTTCAGGAGGCTCACCTGTTAAGAGCCTCCTGGATCCTTTTCACACTGTTATTGTTGCCACTGCAATGCACCTATATAACTACAATCAGAGGAAACTTTGCTGGAAGCTTGTTGGTTCTAAATGCAGGTTCTAAATCTAAAACCTTGTGGGGCTTTTTGAAAGAAAACACGTATTCCAGTCGTGCATGAGCTCTTCAGGGGTGGGCCCCAGGCATCTGTGTGTGTGCGCGTATGTGCTTATGTTCGTACGTGGGTGCGAGCGTTAAGCTCTTTATGATGGAACGTAGCAGTGATCACAGCTGTTCTTCTGAGAAGGAGTTCCAGGTCTTCCACGGCAAAGATGGGGGCCGTTAATCTGCAGAGATCTCAGGGGCGAGCCACTTTTGTCCTCAGCCTGTCCTCAACTGTGACTTTCTTTGGGTTTTTGTTCGGATTCCCTGGATGTAACTAGCATACGTGTTCCATCACTGCAGCTTCCGTGGGATTTTAGCTCTGATTTTCTTTTCTGCATGAATGGCCCTCATATCCACAGGGGCCCAGCCAGAGGCCCAGGAGTCGCCTTTGGCCTTTAGCATGTCACTGCAGGAATTACCTCCTTTCTGTCTCTGCCATCAGAATGTTATCTGTCCCTTTAGGGTAGGAGGTGCATCTTATTCAAGGTTATATCCCCAGGACGCGGGCCATGGGAAAGAATGGTTGGCTGGATGGACAAGTGGCTGAAAAGACAAGTGGCTGCAAGGAGGAAAGGCAAGAATACATTGGATTGCCCCTTGATCCTGCAGATTCGCTCATGAAAACTGTTTGGGAGCCTGATCTTCATCTTCAACTCTTCTGACTCAGGCTCTGCACCCCCTTTAAGAGTCACCATCCCTTGATGGTAAGAGCTGAGAATCTGGCAGTGACTTGACGAACAGGGTCCATCTCATAGACAAGTTCATAAATATCAGAGAACAGACAATAATAAGTGCTACATGTTAGGGGGTGACTGTCTGGGTGATTGGAGACGGCCTTTCCAGAAAGGTGACATTTAAGCTGATTCTTGAACGACAAGAAGGCACCACGGTCTGTAGCTCAGAAACAGCATCCCAGGTGGAGGGAACAGCCAGTGCCAAGATCCCAGGAGGGGATTAGCTGATGGGGTGGGATCAGGTCGGTCTGGGAGAGCAGGTCAGAGAACTTGGTTTATAGCACACTTGGGTTGAATGAAGTGTTCTTTCATTTTCCTTTGAAAATGTTAGTCGTTCAGTCGTGTCTGACTTTGTACAATCCCACGGACTGTAGCTCGCCAGGATCTTCTATCCATGGGATTTTCCAGGCAAGACCTGGAGTGGTAGCCATTCACCTTTCCAGGGGATCTTTCCGACTCAGGGATCGAACACAAGTCTCCCACTTTGCAGGCAGATTCTTTACCATTTGAGTCACCAGGGAATCCCACCGGGGAAGCTCCTTTACAGCTTCGCTTTCCCACTGTCTCTCATCTCTGGGTGAAGAACCCTTGTCCCATGCTGCGCTGGCCTGCAGCTGCTGTGGTTTCAAAAGGCAGGGCTAGTGAGAAGCAAAACCCCTATCCTTTTTGTCTTCTCACTGAGGGTTTGGCTTGTGAGCAGAAGTTATTTTTATGTAAGCATATACTTGATGGGGGAAGTCTTGGGTGGGCAGCTGAAACCACACTCATGAAAACAGGACTGAAATAGTCTGTGAAATCCCAAAGGTGAGCATGTGGCTGTTCACTTGAGTTTAGTGATGACTCCAGACAGCCTGGTTCAGGGAGAGGGCACCCTATGGAGAGGGAGCGGGACATAGCAGAGTCCCCAGCTGGTGCGGCCCCTGCCTTGAACCTTACTTTCTTCCCCTGACCTTGACCAAGTCCTACCCTCCCTCAGGACTTGACTTCCTCTGTGCCCTCATGGGGAGGTTCTTCCCCTCTCCGACGGCTCCCCACACCTGGCCCTGATGTCTTGACATGTTGACAACTTGCCAGGAGTCCCCTTAGTCTTTTGGCACTCCTGGATTCTGCCCATAATTTTATTTTAGCTTTTTAATTTGAAGTAATTTTAGACTCATAAGAAGTTGCAAAAATAGCACAGAGTTCCTGTGTACTCTTCAACCAGCTTCCCACAATGATAACATCTTACGTAACCATAGGACATTATCAAAACCAGAAAACTGACGCAGGTACAGTTCCATCACTGTGCTACAGATCTTGTCTTGCTGCCATCTAATTTCATTAAACCTAGGGAGTCATAGCACTCTGGAAGCACCTTAGAATTTCATGAACTTCAGTGTTGTCATTTATCTTTTAGATTGTTTTTGGATCCCTCCCAATTGGCCATCAATTAAAATTAGCTTTTATCAGATTAACAAATTCTGAAAGACCCATGGTTTATGTGTTTCATGTCTCTATGTGCCCACCTGGAGCTTTGTAGGTGCCTCATCCCTGGGTACGCACACTGCCTTCTTCTCTAGATCTGAGAAATTCTCAGAGACAAGGAACCTATAACATATAGAGAATAGTCTGGTAAAATGGAGAAGGCAATGGCAACCCACTCCAGTACTCTTGCCTGGAAAATAACATGGACGGAGGAGCCTGGTAGGCTGCAGTCCATGGGGTCTCGAAGAGTCGGACACGACTGAGTGACTTCACTTTCACTTTTCACTTTCATGCATTGGAGAAGGAAATGGCAACCCACTCCAGTGTTCTTGCCTGGAGAATCCCAGGGACTGGGGAGCCTGGTGGGCTTCCGTCTATGGGGTCGCACAGAGTTGGATGTTACTGAAAAGACTTAGCAGCAGCAGTTTGGTGAAATGGGCTTCATTGATAGCACAGTTGGTAAAGTATCCACCTGCAATGTGGGGGATCTGGGTTCGATCCCTGGGTCAGGACGATCCGCTAGAGAAAGGATAGGCTATCCACTCCAGTATTCTTGGGCTTCCCTTGTGGCTCAGCTGGTAAAGAATCCGCCTGCAATGTGAAGGACCTGGGTTTGATCCCTGGGTTGAGAAGATCTCCTGGATAAGGGAAAGGCTACCCACACCTGTATTCTGGCCTGGAGATTTCCATGGACTGTATAGTCCACGGGGTCGCAAAGAGTCAGACATGACTGAGCAACTTTCACTTCACTTTGGTGAAATAGAACCCAGGACAGGGAATTGAGAAACTTGAATTCTGATAATAGTAACCTACATTTGGGTACTTAGTGTGTGCTAGATTTTGCATTATTCCATTTACTCTTGGCAACCTTGCGACAGACATGATTAACATCCCCATTTTACAGATGTGAAAACTGAGGCTAGAGAGGTCACCCTACCCACATTTTGGTAACTTATGAATGGTAAGAGTTGGGACTTGGCCCCAGGCCCTCTGACTTCAGAGGTCGCTGACTCTTCCCTTATGGGGCTGCCCTCACTTTTTCAGGCCTGTGCACGTCTAGCTCCTGCTCTCACTTGGACCCAGGCAGTCTGACTTCAGAGGTCACTGACTCTTCCCTTGTGGGGCTGCCCTCACTTTTTCAGGCCTGTACACGTCTAGCTCCTGCTCTCACTGGCTGCTCCGCGTCCTCAGGCCGCTTACTTGACTTCTTTGAGCCTCTTTCCTCATCTGCAACACGAGGGCCGTGACTGAGAAGATGTCATGTCCCTTCCATCTTTGAATGGTGAGCACAGGGATACCAGTAGAGGAGGACGCACTCCACAGATCTGAAGGAGATTTCTGCCCCGTCCCTTGCAGGTCATTTTAAGGTTGGAAAGATTTCTGCAGCTGCATGTGGTTTGATGGGGACCCTCCATTCCAATTGAATTATGCTCTAGTGCATTTTATTCTGTGGCTTTTCACCACACTGCATGGCATGCAGGATCTCAGCTCCCCAGCCAGGGATCGAGCCTAAGCCCCTTGTGGTGGAAGCACAGACTCCTAACCACTGAACCGCCAGGGAAGTCCCTTGCTCTGGTGTATTTTAATTACACTGCATACAAACTGATTTCTTCAAGATGCAAAATCCCCATGCAGCCTGCTATGTCTGAAGCCCCTACATTCTGCTCTGGGTCCGAGTGATGCTTGTAATAACCGGAAGGTGCTGTGTGAAGCTGCTCCTGGTCAGCCTCACGGGCAGCGTTAGTTACCAGATGCCACCAACACGAGATGCGCAGGTGTTATCAGCTGATATGTAATTGATTTTGCATCCTCTGTAAAGGCAGGTTAAAACTAAGCTTGTTGGTAAATGGTATTTAAACCCCGCTGTCTGGGGATGAGTGGTAAAAACTAACAGAGCAGGGCACTTGTGGAAAGGTTTGATTGTTTTTTTTTCAGATTATGAAATGAGTTCATCCCTCAACTACGGTAAAGATTTTCCCATTTAAAGGGGCTGGAAGCATGTAAGCTTCCGATCATAAATTTCATAGGAGCGGCCTCCACGTGAGTGCCTGTGAGATGGCTAGACTGTGGGATGGCTGTGTAATCACATTAGCTTGATAAATTAAAGGTCCCCGTATTTTTAAGTCATCAGGCCAAGCTGTGTTAGAGAAGATACTGTGATGAATCAGAGCTATGATAAATGGGCTTGTGGAAACTCCTGGTATAGAATGGAAGGTACTAAGTCTGCAGTGATCCTGGAAAGGTCCCTGCTGAAACCAGCGATGGGATTAAACCCCGGGCATTCTGCCATTTTCTAAGTATCCATTTGTATTGATATTTAATACTTTGGACCTCCCTGGTAGTTCAGCCAGTAAAGAATTCACCTGCAATGTAGGAGACCTGGGTTCAATCCCTGGGTTGGGAAGATCCCCTGGAGATGGGAATGCAAATCCACTCCAATATTCTTGCCTGGAGAATTCCATGGACAGAGGAGTCTGGCAGGTTACAGTCCATGGGATTGCAAAGAGTCCTAGCTGTTACGTGTACCAGGAATCAGAGAAGCTCTTTGGAGGTGATTTCTTTTTCTGTTGTATTACTCTTTCATTAACTCCAGAAATGGCGCTAAAATTTGTAGACCTTCAGTTCAGTTTAGTTCAGTTGCTCAGTCGTGTCCGACTCTCCGCGACCCCATGAATCACAGCACGCCAGGCCTCCCTATCCATCACCAACTCCTGGAGTTCACTCAAACTCATGTCCACAGAGTCGGTGATGCCATCCAGCCATCTCATCCTCTGTCGTCCCCTTCTCCTCCCGCCCCCAACCTTTCCCAGCATCAGAGTCTTTTCCAGTGAGTCAACTCGACCTTAGTACAACATAAAAATGCAAGCCCCTAAAGGATCTGCCTGCAATGCAGGAGACTAGGTTCAATCCCTGGTTGGGAAGATCCCCTGGAGAAGAGAATGGCTACTGACTCCAGTATTCTTGCCTGGAGAATTCCATGGACAGAGGAGCCTAGCGGGCTATAAATCCATGGGGTCACAAAGACTCGGACATGACTGAACAACTAACACTTTATGAAAAAATTATTAAGAACTTCAAACTGGGCTTCCTTTGTGGCTCAGCTGGTAAAGAATCTGCTTGCAATGCGGGAGACCTGGGTTAAACCCCTGGGTTGGGAAGATCCCCTGGAGAAAAGAAAGGATACCCACTCCAGTATTCTGGCCTGGAGAATTCCATGGACTATACAGCGACTTTCACTTTCTCCAAACAAGGAGAGCAGAGCATTAACCAAGTGCCCCTGTGGGCACCAGGACCCCACCCCCACCCCCGTGTGACTGCACAGGTTGTGGCCATGGAGCTGGTGTGAGACAGCTTGTGTCATGCCCACCCTAGACCACCTTGACCTACAGCGGCTTGTCTGAACGGTAGATTGTGAGCACGAGGAGGGCCGGGCTGTGGTCGCATCACCTTGGTTTGTTCTGCGGGTTCTGGCGGGGTTCCTGACCCTGGTTCATGCTGAGGAGAGACTTGCTGAGCTGAATCGGGACACAGAGGGATTGTCCTCATGTGCTAGTGGGATTACACGTGGCTTTCTCAGATTTGGTGCATCAGAAATCTGGGAAAATCCACCTGTGGGCTCTTGAGAATGGATGGCATGAGGACTAAAGCTCCTACTGTCTGCAGCTCAACTTGGAGAAGAATGCAAAGAGCTCCTGGACATCTCACAATGGTTTGTTTATGTGTGTTTCTATTTGCAGCCCCGGGGGCTCGGTCCTTAGAGAACCAGCCCCATCCCTCTGGACTTTCATCTCTGGTCGCCCCGGGCTTGGGCTCTGCCCTGCCAGCTGAGTGGAAGACCCCTGAAGACAGTCCAGGACTCCAAGGCCACCATAGGTCAGTCTTGTCATTTCCCAGCCCTGGAGCGAAGCCGTGGGGATGGGAGGGGGTGGACCCCAGCTGCCAAAGCGTCTCTCCTCGGGAGCCAGTGGCTGCAGGGCTTGGAGAAGCCCATTTCTTCTTTGTGTGAAGTCTTTGTTCTCTCCAGCGCGTTGAACTGGGGCTTGTATGGGCTCAGTGGGTGCCTGCTTCCTCTTAGAAGCCAGTGGAGAAGCGGAAGGTAGCATCCCTGGGCTGGCTGCCAAAGGGAGGGGAGGTTCCAGCGGAGGAGAGCTGGGACTTGCCATGTTTAAATTGGAACCGGAGATCTTGAATGAGGATTAAAGTTATTTTATATTAGGGGAGGAGGCTGGGGGGGTTGCTCCACTCAGAATCCCTAAGGACAGCTCTTCAGAGCCGTGTCTCGGGGCGGGGGGACATGGGGAGTGACTGTGGATTCCCCCCTCCTTTGTTCTCAGTTTGTACAGAGGTCACCAGGGGTGTGAGCTCAAAGGGAGCCAGGACGCTGTGCTTGCTTTTCATTGTCACAAGCCGCTGGGTCTGAATGGGGCTGCGATGCTCCAAGAAAGAAGCTGTCTTTTATACCCGTCCTGACTGGGGAGAAAGAGCCACTCAGCGGTTGGAGTGGTTCTGGAGGCTGCATCTCCCCTTGCTGAGCCTGAGACGGTCTGCAGTACCTGGGTGTCCGGAATCACATCCTCCCATTCAAGGTCGTGCTCAGCCAGGACTTAACTCACTCAGGAAATGACACGTTATTGCACCTTGGTCTACAGACAAAAGCTGGTTTTATTTCTTTTCCCCGTGAAGACATCCGCAGTCATTGTTTTTACTCTGAAAAGAAACATAACAGGAAGAAAAGCCCACAATATTTTTATTAGCTGGTGTGGGAGATTTAGATACCTTAAATAATAATGTTGGGTTTAAAACTATTGGGGGAAAAAATCTTGATGCGTAAACCAAAAAAAAAAAAGAGAGAGAGAGAGAAACACAAAAAGATGAACGTGCGAAACTTCATGACTAGCTCTAACCTCTGCAAAACCTCACAAACACTGAGGTGGCCGGGGTCTCATCTGTGGGGTCCACCTACTGTGTCCATGTCCCACCCAGCCACACTGCGTGGGACCTGCTGATGAATGAATGGACCGGGGTCCAAATCCCTGTTTCGGGCTGTGAGTTGGCTTTCTTGGATGATGACCTCAAATGGAAGGAAACTGTAAAGACTGTAGGTAGTGCTTAACATAAGTCAGTCTCCCCTCCAGCCCTGAGATCCTTGTTTATAGAGAAGCTGATAAAGTTCAGAGAGGTTTGGGCAACTCGCCCAGGGTCAACCAGCTGGCCGTGGCTGGGCTGAGATTTGGTTCTAAGACTTGCCCCATGGCTGCATGCCCCTCTTTCTACAGAAGATGTCAGGGAGAGGAAGAAATGACCCTGGTGGACAGCCAGGTATTGGAAATGCCTCGGTGTCCCCATTCTGAGCCTTAACCCACAGATGGACACAGACAAGGAAATAGACAGCTGGCTGCTGGGGAGCTGGTGATGGCTAAGACACACCTGGTTCCTGCCTGCGTGGAGCTCGGTTTCTAGTGGGTGGACAAGATGCAAACACTGAGTCAAGTGATTTATTTCAACAGTGATAAGTGCTCAAAGGGAGATGAAGGGCAGGGGTGTTGTGTGCGCATGCCCGTTGGTACACTGAGCAAGCGTGGCCAAGGGTCCATGGAGGTGTCAGATCAGAGGGTTCCAGGGAGTGATGGAGGAAGCTGAGAGGAGAGTAGGGTGCAGGAAGCTCTGAGCCCAGAAAGGAGGGAGGGATGGCCTAGCGGGCCTCCTGGATGGGCAGAGTCTGTGACGTTGGGACAGTGACAGGGGTGGTCATGGTGACCTCGAGTGACATGCCAGGACTTGGGGTCTCTCTCTTTAAGGTTAAGAATATGGTGGGCTTCTTGTCCCTTGGGCACCAGATGGGATTCCCTAGTGACCAACTCTCCCCAGGATCAAAGAGCATGTTCCCTTCTCACTTTAAAACTCATGGGCTTCTCTGGTGGCTCAGACAGTAAAGGATCTACCTGCAATGCGGGAGACCTGGGTTCGATCCCTGAGTCGAAGAGATCCTCTTGGAGAAGAGAATGGCCACCCACTCCAGGATTCTTGCCTGGAGAATTCCATGGACAGTGGAGCCTGGTGGACTACAGTCTGTGGGGTTGCAAAGAGTCAGACACGACTGAATGACTAACAGACACTTAGACCTCATCGCTGCCTGGCCTGCAGGTGGCTGCCAGTATGAAATGGCCCCACGACACGGCCCAAGAGGACTGGGGCTTGCAGCCTCTTTGCCAAGTCCACCCTGAGAAGAACCCTTTAAGACCCTGGAAACCCTTCGAATCTGGGAACTGGAGGTCATTAGCCTCCAGACCGAGACATGGGTTTTAAAATCAGCCCTGAGTGATTATGAGCAGAGGTGGCCTTGGTTTGCTGCTTCTGAAAGGAAGTGGGCATCTCTCTGAGAACATTGTCCTTCAGGGTCAAAGTGTGAGAGCGGAATTGTATGGGCACATTCATGCCCGAGTCAAATTCCTGTGTGCTCTCTGCTTCTCTCTTAGTTTCTTGTGGGACAGAAACCTACCACCACCCATTCTTTCTTCTTTTTATGAACTTTTCCCTCCCATGGAGGATAGCAAACCTAACTGGAGAGCATCTGCAAAGGTTCACAGCTTGATGGACTTGCATAAACAGAACTCGCCTATGTAAGCAGCATCTCAGTCGAGTGTGGAAACCATACCCCAGAATCGCCCAGTTCCATTCTACTCACTGACCACCCCTCCCCAGCCCCCAGTCATGCAAGATCACCATCCTCATCTCCACTGCCTCTGCCTGTTCTTTGTACTTAATATAAATGGAACTATGCGGAATGTTCTCTTTTGTGTCTAGTTTCTTGCGCTTAGTACTGCATTTGAGAGATTCTTCCCTGGTGTTGCAGTGTTAGTTTGGCCTTACAGCTGGGGCTCTGAGCATCCTAATTCTAGTATGTGGCCTTGATCAGCGTGAGGATGCGTTTCTGCCGGGCATGGACCTACGAGTAGAATCGCTGGTCTTTGGGAAACTGTGCTCAGTATCCGTACATGTGGCTAGTCTTCCAAGCTCTTGTCCCCAGTACAGTTCCCACCAGCAGCACATGAGTCTCCTGAAAGATGAAATAAGAGCCTGGAACAAACATACTGTGAGACTGACGCCCCTTTGGTCCTCTCCCCACAGAAGACCCTGGGGGGTAACCGCTGACTGTCCTGCAGGTTTGCATTGGATGAATAAACTGGGCTCTGAGTAGAGAGAGTCCCTGTGATGCCCCAGAGAGATGTCCCTCCTTCCTGGGATTCTGCACCCCATGGTCACGTTTCACTGGGAGCCAGTCTTTTTGCCTAAATTTGGGAATGGGGAAGAGCCCAGCATTTAGTCACTGCCCTTTGGGGCGTCTTCACTGAAGCAGAGCGCCTCTAGGCTGATCCTTGAGAGGGAAGTGACTGGCCTGGGCTTCTCTCCTCCTGGAGCAGGGACAAGAAGGGAGAGCTGCCACCACTTAGATTTTATTTGGAAATGGGTTCAGTCCCAGAACCAACCGGTTCTGCCCACTTTCTCCTTTTGTGTAGCCTGACCAGTCAGACTTTCCCCCACTGTGTTCAAGGCAGAGAAGGAATGTTTTCTTCCCCTAAGGCTGATGTTGAGGGTGACTGGGGGGTCTAAAGCAGTGAGAAGAGGCAGCTGGCATTCCCCAGGCGTCCCTGTGTTGACACCATGGGCATGTTGTTGTCCATGATGTGGACAGGAAACAAGGAGAAAGGATTCTAGAAGTCCTTGAATGCAGAGTCCTATGGGGCCAGCCCAGGCTGAGTGCCAGGGTGTGAGTGCTGCCCTTGTTCCATCAAGTTCCTAATTCACAGCAGCGGCTGTGGCTACATAAGGGAGGCTTGGAAGGAAGGAATATCCGTGGCCATTGGCTTGAGGCTTGAAAGTGAATAGGAGAGAGTGCCTACCTGCCTCACCCTGCCCGTAGTAGATTCTGCAGATCTGGGGCTGGGGTGAAAGCTGTTTGTTTATCTTGTGCCCTACAGAGTCTTACATCCATTTTGGGAAACAGTGATTTCCCAGTGCCTTTTGTTGGTAGGCCAGGCAGGGAGAGGAATGAAGGAGGTAAGAAACAGAGCCCCCCTCGGAGGTCCCTGGTTGGGCAGGGATGAGCTGATGGGCTGGGGAGGGGCTAAGCTGGTCTCTGGGCTCAGGTATCCCTTGGCAGGAGCTTCTGAGGGGACACTGGTGAAATTGGCGGTCTTCTCTGCCTCGCCTGTTCAAAGTCGGTCACTCAGATTTCTACAACCTGAAATCATACACTCATGAGTCCTGTGGTCTTGCTGGTCTCTGGGGAAACACCTGGCTCCCCTGTCCTCTGAACCCAGGACTCAGCTGTACGCTCTGCTTGTCAGGGTTTCCCCTTCTGTCGCTGGGTGTGGTGGAGGCACCCTTCAGCCCCCCAGAGCCGCTGGGCTCCCTTGTCCAACCCCGCGGGACCAGCCCTCCTGACTCCTGCAGGGTCACACCCTTCACACCCACAGATGGAGTCTGAAAACTGCAAGGGTGAACCTGAACTTCACAAGACTTGCGTCTCCTGGCTGCCTGCATGGTCTGTGTGGCCTTGACTGGTGCTAGAGCTAAACTTGCAGAATTCAGATGAACCCAATTCTCCCTGTGTTTGGGAGTCTTATGGGATGTGGGGAAGCAAGCGAGATGTTGGTTTGGGAGTTTGCACCTCTGCCTGGTAGAGCCGAAATTTCAAATCACTGCCTCTGAGGCGGGGGCCTGTGGGGCGTGATACTGAGCTGAATGTCTGTGCATTCAGACATTCAAAACGGGACATTTTGGCTCTGAGAGGCAGAGTCCCCACCCTGACTGGTCGTTTCCCACTCATGTCTGCCGGTGGCTTAGCCCAGAGAGGGATGTGCTCAGACCTATGCAGACATTTTCTCACTTTCTTCCCAGCTTGCATTTCTCCTTGCTCTGCCATCTATGTGGGCTTGGGGCCCCAAATACCATCAGATCAAAGGCTGAAAGTAAAAAAATGATCCTTTTTTTTTTTATTGTTCGAATTTATGTTTCTTATTACAATGGAATGCTCTGCAGTTATTTGCAAGATAAGGTCTTTTTAAAAAAATAATTATTTCCTCTGCCTTTCTGATTTTTTGTTTGTAAGAGTAGGGCTAAGACAGGTGATATGAAAGCAGAATTTTTAATAAGAGCGTGGTGATTCTTTTTCAACCAGCTTAGAAGACATTAAAATAAATGTAGGTGCTTTGATCTTGTCTTTCTGTACTAGAATATGAAGGATCAGCTGTTGCAACAGACATCGAAGTAATTAGTTTCTGATGCATTTCAGAGAGCTGGCTTTCCAGAAGAGGCCAGAATGAAACACAGAACGGCGTGACACAGACCAGATCAGAGACATACCAACATGTTTACTAAACATAAGTCCTACGAGCAAGTGGTAATACGAATAACAGGAATGATGATGATAAATACAATGAAGGTAGTGACCAACCAGTCAAGCGCCTGGGGATACCAGGCTTCTTGCTCAGAGCGTTCCATGGGTCATCTTAGTCCTTTGTGCAATTCTGTTAGACTAGATGTTATGATCGTCACCCTCTCTTTTCAGCTGGGGAACTGGAGTGGGCTTGGGGTCACCTGCTTGCCCACTGTGCTTGTAGCCCCACCCTGCTCCCCAGGAACTGCTCATAAGTGGTGACTGGTCTCCACTACTGTTGGCTCTGCCTCTGACCCCCGCTCCCCGCCACCAGAGGGGGTGAAAACTGGAGGCAGCTATTCCTGGAATGAGCCATATGCTCATTTTTTTGCCTCAGTTATTTCAGTAATTGAGGCAAAGGTTCTGGGAGTTTGGACATTAAGTATCTGGATAATTGCCTCAGTACATCATTTTCATTTTATATGTTTAGACCCAACCTTTAATGAAATTTGAAAACCCAGCTCTACCTGGAGAAACAGTATTACTTTCTATTTCTAACTTTGTTTCCCAAAGTAGCTGATGGCTGTGGCTTCCAGTTATCAGCTTCATTGCCAACATATAACCTCCTCAAAATGCCCTGTTTGTCAGACTTGAAAATCAACTTTGATTTGGGGGCAGATTCCCTGACTTTTCCTTTCCTGGGAAATGAAGACTCTGAAAAGATGGTCTCTCAGGTGCCTGGGGTTGGTTCTGAGGCTCTGTTCTGGTGACTTCTGTCCCTAACTGAATCATGGACGGGTCTCAGGAGGGCGGGGTGGAAGTCTGCCTTTTCCTTCATCCCTCCTCAAGGCCCAGCACTGATGGCTGAACAGATGGGTCAGGACCAGTGTGAAAGTGCCCGTGGTTTCCCTGAATGATGTGAATGCAAATTACCGACCGGAAAATATCCAAGGAAGATAAATGTCTAAGAGCTTCCTCTACCTTTGAACATTTTTTCCCCTAACTTCTTCTTTGAGATCCCAAAGATAATTTTAAAGAGACTTCAAATATGCTGCTTGCAAGAGTCCTGGCACATTATCGTAGTTAAGTGGTGGGTGCTGTCGTCACATAACTAGGGGTAGGGGTCTGCATGCCCGTTGATGTTTGGAGAAGCCCAGCCAGTGACTCTGGGGTGTGCAAACAGCTCCTCTGCTCCTGCTGCAAAGCCCCCTTTGGGTCAGATTGCAGCAGGAGTGGGGGTGACAGGGGCAAGAGGAAAAGGTCAAAGCTCTGGGAGGTGCTCACACAATCCTGCCGTTACCCCAAGGCCCTGCCTGTTCTCAGCAAGCTGTGAGGGGACTGGGGACAGGGGTCCCTTTGCACTGACCCCACCCTTCTGGGAGCGAGGTGACTGGCAGTCCAGGTAGGGGTCTCCCTCCTCCCCAAGCTGAAACGCCTCCATCTTTTTTTCCATTGTAAAGTGAATGCTATTGGCCTTTCGTAGGGAAAAGCTTCCTTGGGGTTTGTTCACGATCATTCGTTTCCACTCAGTGTTTTTACAACTGCTGCAAAGGGTGTGAAAACCTCAGACACACTGATTAACTAACCAAAGACAGTCCAGCGATGTTGTAAACTGTGTTTTGTCATCCGAAAGTGAAAATAATCCCAGGGTATGAATATTCAGGGAAAAAAAAAGTCAACCTGTATTGCTTTGTGACAACGTCAGCTTTTCTTGTGGCCAATTTCATAGGAGGAGGGGTGGGTGAGGCTGGAGAAAGGCAGAAGCAGTGACAGACCTGCGGAGGGGTCATTACAGAGGCTCCAGTCTCCCCCTGGTCCCAACCTGCTGGCACAGACTGGTTGACACTTAAACCCATCCAGCCCTGGCACTCTGGAATGCCATGAAGAATTACTTTAACCTAAAAATCTGGTGTCTCCTGCCCATAAAAACCAGTAAATCCTTCAAACTAATTGAATGAAGGAGCTCATTTAATTACATAGTAATTGGTATTTTGTCTCTTTTAAGCATAGAAGAGGTGAAAGTGGCTGAGGAGAACACACTCCCCCCTTCAAAAAATAGAAGAAAGAAAGAAAAAGAGAAAGACAGAAGGGAAAAAGCTAATTTGGATTTTCAGTTGACTCTGAATACTTGATGTTTTTGAAACATTTCCAGATTTCCTTTACAGGAAAGGAATGAAAAGGATCCAACAGGAGGAAGAATTTTCTTTTTTTCCCCTTTTGTCCAGCACTCAGTCCTGGGGTTTTGTGGCTTTTGCTAAGAAGCTGGGCAGGCTGAGTGCATTCAGAAAAACTTGCCTGAAGGGGTTCTAAGAGCTGAAAGTGAGTGAAAAACTATACAAAACGGAAAAAAACAAACTTTCCGGCCACAGGTAAGAGCCACGCACTTGCTGAGACACGTCATTTGGCGTTTTCTTGAGGACCAAAGCTAACTTGGAACAGCGGGGAGGTACACTGGAGGTTAGGGGAGTAAGATACAGCCTCGGCCCCTGCAGACCCTTGTTTCTGCTCCAGCAGAACCGGGGACGGGTGGGGTGGCCCTCTGGGTGCTCAAGCCTGGGGCCATCCCACTGGACAGTCCCGCCCTTGAAACCAGCGTCAGCTGCAGGCCAGAGAGATACCAAGAAATGGCTTTTCAGTGCCATAGGGACTAATCCTAGAGAAGCAGATTCCAAAAACCTGCAAAATTTAAAATCCTGTGTTAAACACCGGCTCGCTCCCCTTCCCATCGTTGGGAATTCTGTTTGTGACTCTGTTTCTGTATGTGTTGCCTGCTTCCTGCCTGTCTTTCCAATTTCCTTCTTTAGGAAATATTTTTAAAGTGAACAGAAGAGTCTTGCCTTCAAGGAGCTTATAGTCCACTGGCCAAGGAAAATGCCAGCCCAACAAGCATATAGGGGCTGACTTGGTCTGAGGGCTGGGTTGGGGGAGCTTGGCTGATATTGGAAGGGGGAGCAGGGGTTCATGGGTCAATGTAGAAGGAGATGGCAGCCATCCAGGGAGGCTGGGGGAGTCAGATGGAGACAGGAACAGGGGCGGCACCTGCCTGGGGCAGAGTCCTGCCCTTTCCTTGACTGGAGAATGTCCCCAGTCACAGCGTGGCTGCTGACCAGGGCTCGGAGGTTAGGGGGCCTGCCCAAGGTCACCTAGTCAGGGGGTTGTTTCAGGGCCTTGTGGTATAAGAGCCATAGAATCGGGCATGCTTCTGGTTTGCTCACCATGTGTCCCCGGGGACACCAAGTCCAGTTTGGTGCTCCAAGGCCTCTGCTGGGCCTTGCATGGGTGGACAAATCATCGTGTAGGCCCTTGGATTGTGTTGGGAGAAGTTGTTACTGACTTTGAGCTGACTCAAGGTCTGAATATCTATGTGCTTTGACCAGATATTTTTCTGAACTGACCCAGAGCAGTTGTTGATAGAAAGTCAGCTACAAGGATTTTTTTTTTGTCAACTTTTTAAAAGTTTGAGATTTTTTTAAGCTCAGGAAGAAGTCTTCTGTCTGCAAACAAGTCCCAACCTTCATCATGACGCCTGAACGCTTTCCAGATCTTTATGGAAAAATTCCACTCTTCCATGGTTAATTCCAAGATGTTACGTGTTTACTTGTTTACGTAGAACTGAGTTCCCGGGCGGCTCTTGCTGCCCAGCGGTCTGCTTTTATACCCTGTATCACTTCCTCTCCTATCCCCTCTCTGCTCTGTGTGCATGTTCAGCTGCTGAGTTGTGCCCAACTCTTTGCAACCGCATGGATTGTACTCACCAGGCTCCTCTGTCCATGGGATTCTCCAGGCAAGAATACTGGAGCGGGTTGCCATTTCCTTCTACAGGGGATCTTCCTGAATCAGGGATCGAACCCATGTCTCCTGCATTGGCAGGCAGGTCCTTTACCTCTGAGCCACCAGAGAAGCTCCCCTCTGTGCTTTAACTCGTTGCAAAAGGAGACTAGTCCTCTCCATCAGCAGGGTGGGCGTGGAGGATTCCACTGAAACATCATCTTACCAAGCTGTTCTTGGAGAACATGTCTTTGTTATGATGTTTATTGAAGGTCCACCTTTCCAGCGTCAAGAATAAAAACTTGGAAAGATTTTTTTAGAAAGAAATCATACCCCACCAAACACTTTCAGAATGTCTCTACTTAATGGAGAAGAGAAAAGAATTCTTTTCCTTTTCGATAGGCTGATCTGTGTTCGGTGTCTGGGGTGATATGTCTATAAATAAATACTTACTTGACCTATTTATTTTACAGAGGTTGGGAATCTAGATTTCAGATTTGAGTGAGGTTATTAGAAACTAGGTTTCTTTTCTAAAAGTGTCAAGGATGTTAGAAGGAGAGTTTGAGACTACCGTTTAAAATTATGTATTTATTGAATACTAAGGAGTTTTGTTTTGCGATTATTTCAACTGGTACAACTACATGTATTTTGGTTGCCATTTACTTTTTTTTAAAAGGTTATATTCCATTTATAGTTATAAAATATTGGCTTAAACGACCATGTTTAAAATTAGTTTCTTCTCTGGATCTCTCCTCCCATCCAAAATCTAGTTCTTGGCTCCACGTGTCCTGGTGAGACCAGCGTCACTGTTGCCGTGTCAGCGCAGGAGAGGGCCTGTTTCAATCAGTTTTGTTCAGACGTTGCTGACACGCAGCCTTTGCGACTTTCCTTCTTCCTGTCTTGCATCCAGGCCTGGCTGGGTCTTCATACCCCGGGCGAGAGTCCATCCTGCTCAACTGAGATCCTGTCTGCAGAGGTGGGAGGGAGAGAAGGAAGAGACATGGTGGGGATCTGGTCGCTGTTTGTGGAGCACTTGGAGTTGGCGGCCCCATGGAGGCATTGTGTACAAGTCATCTGGATCCTCACCGTTTTCTGGTGGGCGCAAAGCGCCACTGTCTCCCTTCGATAGATGAGCAAACCGAGGCACAGAAAGGTAAAGCGGTCTGCCCAACGGCAATGGGGCTTCGCAGGTGGCACTGGTGGTAAAGAACCTGCCTGCCAATGCAGGAAACGTAAGACATGAGGCTTCGATCCCTGGGTTGGGACGATCCCCTGGAGAAGGAAGTGGCAACCCACTCCAGTATTCTTGCCTGGAGAATCCCATGGACAGAAGAGCCTGGCGGGCCACAGTCCATGGGGTCACACGGAGTCAGACACAACTGAAGTGACTTAGCATGCCAAGGGCACGTAGTAACCCGATGGGTGTGCGTGCACGTGGTGTGAGTGTGTGTGTGTGTGTTCATGTACTTCTAGGGCGTGGACTTCATCTCCAGTCCCAGCCACCATGCTTCGCCTTCCATGGGGGCAATGTGCCTGTTCCCACGCTGTGCAGCCGTGTGAAGCCGGATCGGGGTCAGAGGGGTCAGAGGCTGATTTGGCCTCAGCACACAGTCAGTCACGAGACATCATCCTCTGGGGTCTCACTGCCCTTTCTGCTTGTGGTCCCTTGGCACTCTTCCGGATCGTGCATGTGGATGCCCACTCCAGGGAGTACTGTGGTGGCTCAGGGAGTCCCATGGCTGTGGCAGAGAGGGCACGGGACATGTCCCTCCCAGGCTCACTCCCAGGCGTGTCATTCTTGCTTAAATGGCAATCGGATTTGGTTTTTGTTTTTAAAGCAGTTGAGCATTGCACTATGTCTGTTGGAGAGAGAAGATAACTTGAAAAGTGAAGGGATAAAGTGGAGCTTGACTGTAACTTCCCACTTGGCACTTTGCATAAACCCCTTCCGTGCCATGACACCTTGCCTTGTACAGCCCTGCAATCTCTTTGCTGTTGCACCGGATCTGGGGAGAGGGACATGAGTGACCCGTTTTCAACCGATGAGGAAACTGAGGCTCAGAGATGGGACCTCGTGTCCAGGGACCTTGGCCCAGCCCACTTTCTATTTGCCACTCCTATTGCCTCAACATTAATTGTCATTGTTGTTTTATCTTTCCCATCTTTGTGGTTGTAAAAATAATACTCTATGTGAGTAAAATTGCAAGCATGGTAATTGGAAGCCATAATGTATGTGGGGTCCTGCCCCCACGCCCCCTGTGAGAGGGGTGGTTTGGACTTCAGCTCATGTTTAATTCCAGCTCTACCACTTACTTGCTGTGTCATTTAGGACAAGCCACTTCACTGCCCAGAGCCTCAGTTTTCTACCTGCAAAATGGAGCGATTGCATCTATTGTTATCGTTTCAAAGGCAGGGTGCGTGAGAGGTGCCTTAGTGCCTGCCATGGAATAGGTGTTCAGCTCCTGTTAGTTCTCCTCCCAGGCCCTGTATCAGGGCTTCTCAAGCTCACCTCTAGGGGACCCTGAAGGCAGAAGATAATAAATTCTCACTGGAGTGCCAGGGACTGCCCCCAGGCTGCTTGCAGAAGGCAAGACAAGCTGCAACTCTGTGCAGATTTTGTATCCCTTAGTGATGTATCTGAGTATAACTTAATTTATAAACAATGCTGTCAGTGTTTAAACATGTAAAACCCAGAAGCTTCTAGTTGTGGCTTCCTGCAGCTCCTGGCATACCTTAGCACACTCCTGGGAGGTTGGCCCACACTTCCCCATGGCCCCGGAGTCTACACATCCCACCTGGGAGCAGTGCAGGAGTTGCTGTGCTTGCATCTTGCCACCCCTAGTAAGGGCTAGACCTGTCTTCGAGCAGCAAACAGTGGATGTTCTGGAAAAATCCTGTTTCACCCTCATCTTATTCCAGAACCCTCCAGAGGACATTGCATTTCAGTCCGATTGCTCACTCTTTCCATCCAAAAGAAATAAATTCCCAAGAACTGTTGCCAGGCAGTTCTTCTTGTTCAAGGGTTAACCAGATTCTTATTTCACTTATCTTTGGAAATAAAACAATGTTTAAAACTATTCAGATCAGCAAGGCCATCTGGTGGGGAGTGCGCAGCTGCTCCGCATTCAATGGTTGCCACCTCTAATGTATTCATTGCAGAGCGCCGCCACGCATCTGCAGGGTCATTATTCCCCGTTGGTTCTGAATATGTGAGCTCTGTCTGGGCAAGACCTCTTTCATCCGCCCTTCCTGAAGGACATCTGAGTTGGGCATCTCCTGACGCTTGGCAGTCTTTTTACTCTTCCTGAAACCGCTTCAAAGCAGGTGAGAAGTGAGGGGGGACAGAGCCACCCTGCTCCTTGGGGCCCGAACACCTAGTCTCTGCATTATACTCGGGGCCACTTCTCTTTTTCATTCTTCTCCTCTTTGTGATGAGGACAAATTGCTGGAAGCTAGACTCTACCTCTCATCTTTGTGGTTTAAGTGATCGAGAGCCCAAAGGACCCCCTTGCTGAAAACGTGCACCTCCCCGCTCCGCACCCACCCCCAGTAGTTAAGGTTTGTTGTTACAGATGTTTGAATCCTTGAAAGCATACAAAAACATACCTCAGTTATCAGGTACCTGCGTTCCTGAGATCACTGGACTCTGTGACGATGCATCGTACTTTGAGAAGAAGAGATGGAGGGTCTAAGTGGTGCCGGGGTTTGCTGGCAGTCCTGTGGCTGGTTGAGAGGAGTCCTAGGTCTTTGGATCCCTAAGCCCTCTCTCTCCTATTATCTAAGTCATGTGGAGGAGGGGAGTGTATAGCATTAAATTCATCTATAAAATGGGACAACTACATGATGTTTTCCTCTTAGATTATCATGACGTTTAAACAGGATTATCCATATAAATCCCCGCCTGCCATCTGGACACCAGAAAGCCTTCCCTAGATGTTAGCTCATGTCGCTTTTATTGCTGTCACTAAGTGGCAAGAGCCTTGCTCTGGATTTCTGCCAAGAGCTTGCTTCTTCGCTCATTCATTTAAAAACTCTTCAGAAAATGCCCGCCCCTGTGCCAGGCATGGTTGATGTACAAGGAACTCCAGTACCTGAGCCGATTTGGTTTCAGGGTTGAGCATCACTGGCCCTGCCTTTGTGGAGCTGACAGTACAATGGTTCAGGCAGTCACCGGACCCTAGCCACACCTCTTTGCCTGGGAGCCAGGGTGGCAGGTGGTGCTGGAGGAAAGCTGACCTTGCCACTCCTTGAGCCTCGAGTTCTGGGCAGGTTTCCCCTAATGTTACTCCCTTACGTGGTGGTGAGGTGCAGAGAGAGGTCATAGGCTTTGCAGCCAACACACCTGTGGTTGGATTGTGGTCCTGCCAGTGGCTACACATGGGGCTCCCGGGATGTTTTTAACCCCGCTGTGCCTCAGTTTCGTGTATATAACTTGGGGGTTGCAGTGAAGACCTCAGAGAGTTGCCATCAAGAAGGGAGGTTGCAGGCTTCCCTGGTGGCTCAGTGGTAAAGAATGTGCCTGTCAATGCAGGAGATGTGGGTTCAATACCTGATCTGGGAAGATCCCACATGCCTTGGGGCAACTAAGCCCTTGCACTGCAGCTACTGAGCCTGAGCTCTAGAGCCTGGGAGCTGCAGCTACTGAGCCTGAGCACCGTAACTAAAGAGCACCCCCCACTCAGCACAACTAGAGAAAAGCCCATGCAGCAACCAAGACCCAGCGCGGTCAAAGATAAATAAATAGAAAGAAAGGACCTTGCATGGCAGGGGTTGGACCAACATTTGTTACCTTCTCTTTCCATCATCCCTGGAGCCACTTGAAACCCTGAACTGGGCCCATGCTCTGAAGCACGCATCTCAGTCTGCACAAAGAGTGGCATTTCATTTCTAATGTCAAGTGTCTTCAAACAGACTCCACGTGGCTTCCTTGACATGCTGTGCATTGTAGGATTGCCCTTGCTTTCTCGCCAAGAACCGTGGAGGTGGGTGGGCCCCACAGCACCCTGGTAAGCTCGTCTCCAGTAGGTTCTGCCCTAAAAGAAAACTGTCGCCATAAATGTGCAGCCTTGAGTGGAAAATCAGGTACCTAAATCTAGCACTGATTCGGATTCCTACTGGAAATAATAAAATGAGCGTTTAGAAATAGTTTCTCCCCAAGTTTGGTTTGAGAACAAGAAAATTGTGGGTTGTGTCACGAAGACCTTTAGCATCGCGAGCCTGTTGAGATTCTCAGGGGTGGTGCAGCGTGACCATCTTGCAGCCTCTTATCCACCCTGCCCCTGGCTGCTCTGTGCTTTGCAGAGAGACGGGGCTGTCTGGCCGGTGTCGTCCGTACATCTGGCTGTTGCACGAAGGAGTCGGAGCAGGTTACCCTCTGGGAGAGCGAGTGATCCCAGAGGATGTTAGAGTTTGATCTCCTGCCTTCAGCTGCTGGAGATTCCATGGGTCAGCGAGGCAGCCCTGTTGTTGGGGTGCTTTTTAAGCCCCCTGAACTAATGCTGGTTCTCTTGGCTCTGCAGACACTCAGGGGCTGGTGGGCTTTGCGGCTGCCCTCGAAAGGGGAATCTGTCATTCTGAGTGTGGGAGTTTTTCTGGAACCTCTGTTCTGGGGTTCGTTGGGATGTTCCAGAGGGGTAGACTGGCCATCTTTCATACTTGTAGCCTCAACAAACAGTGCTCTGCACACCATGGATGCTTGATAAACATGTGCTACCCAGTGGGAACTACTAATAAGAAGAGAACACGTCGTGTGTTTGGGAATTAACTGTCCAGCTTTTTTGCCTGGTGTTAGGCAAGTATTGCACCAGCTTTTCAGTCCTCGCTGCAAAATGGTTGGCTTCTTAGCCGCCTGAAGACATAATAGCTGATTATGATATGAGTATAATGAAAATGGCCTTTTCCTAGGGAGGAGTTCGTTGCAAATCATCCATTCAGGAGTGTCAGGGCTGAAAGACGTAGTCCTGACTCCGTATTTTATGTATAAGACACAGGCTCAGAGATGCAGGGACTTGTCCAGGGATATTGACCAGGTGAGTGTCAGGTCTGGATGGTGACCCCTTGGGAAATCTCAGCTCAGGGCCACACCCTGTGGCTCGCTGCCTTGTTGGAGACAGATGCTCACTCCGAGGGGTCTCATCTTTGCCCAGGGCGAACCTCCAGTCATCCCAGGCTCTCCAGGGCTCCTCACCCGGGTTATGGAAGCATCTGAATGATCCCAGTCGGCTCTGCTTTTTAATATCCTGTTTCGGCTATAAAACTGGGCTGTTATTCTGTCATCTGTGTGCCTGCCTCTAGCTGCCACCTGCCTCTGCTCACTCAGTACTTCATATTAGGTGCAGATGGGAAAACTGGACACCTGTACCTAGAACTATATATACACTGAAAGCAAGTAGCCTGGAATGAAGAAGGCCTAAGGGCCTCTCCTGTAATAACTCAAAGAATACGTATCATTTATTGAGGCTTGCTGTGTGCCAGTTGCTAAGCTAAGCATTTTATATAGATTATCTCTCACTTCCTCTTCACATCCATACTGGGTGGAGATAGTTTTATTCCCATTTTACAGATGAGGAAATAAAGTCACAGGACAGTGAAGTTAGTTACCCGAGATCATTAAGCTGGCTCAGACTTGAGTCAGATTGAAATGCAGGTCTGCCTCACTCCAAAGCTTGCGAAGCTTTGTTCTGACTGCTCAGAAAACATTTTTGCTCCATCCCAACTTTCTACCAAGTTGAACATCATTTGGTTCCCTGGGCTAGATGCAGAGGAGGAGCTGGCTGTGTATTTGTGGAGATTTGATCTCAGAGAAAATGTCTCTTTCGTGTAGATATATTTTATGTAATGAAACAATAGTTTAGAATATGTTTTCTATACTGTAAAGCATGTGCTGTTAAGTCACTTCAGTTGTGTTCGACTCTTAGCGACCCCATGGACTGCAGCCCACCAGGCTCCTCCGTCCATGGGATTTTCCAGGCAAGAGTACTGGAGTGGGATGCCATTGCCTTCTCCAAACAACTTCGCATGTGCAGTGGTCATTATTAACAAATTAAAATTTTGATGATGAGCTTAATGCAGAGTCAAGTGTGCTTTAAAAATAACTTAAAAAACTGCCTGTGTTGCATGTGACATACATTTTGAGTGAGCCAGGGAGATTCTGCAGGTCAGTTTGAGAATCCTGTCTCAAACAAAACACAGATGAGATGTCTCGGTCAATGGGAAAGGTGAAATCTGGCAAGGGACCTGGAAGAACAGGATGTAGGAAAGGCTTGCTCAAGAAGAGGAGGCAAGGAAGAACTTATCGTGACTGTAAAATAGGCAAGGGGGAAGTTTCTTCATCAGGGAGTGGGGAGAATGAGGTCAGTCATTTGATAACCAAAACATAGTAGCTGTGGTTGTTGTAAATACACATTTTATCAGAAACTAACCTGGTGTGTGACATTTCAGTAGTTTAGTCTTGATTTGGGACCAACTGCCATCTGGGTTTTCAGCATTATTTTGGCATATCTACTTTTGGTGTTAGCCAAAGAATTCTTCAGGGTAAAAGCATTGATTCAGTTGATTCATTGGGTCTTCTTTGGATGAATTCAGTTCAGTTCACTTCAGTTGCTCAGTTGTGTCCGACTCCTGGTGACCCCATGAACTGTAGCATGCCAGGCCTCCCTGTCCATCACCAGCTCCCGGAGTGCACCCAAACTCATGTCCATTGAGTCGGTGATGACTTACTTTGGCCTGAATTGTTCACTTAGATAAACATACTTTTTGAAACTCTTCAGTGTAGAGTCATATCAGCTTAACTCAGTAAAGTCTATTGTTTGTAACCTGTAGAGGGGTGTATTGGATAGCTTTTATCACACAGCCACTTATTATGTGTCTGTAGACATTGGCTGGGGCTCAGCAGGGCATTGGCTACTCCAGGTGGGACTCAGCCAGGTGGCTCTGGTTCACGTGTCTCTTGGCCTCCTCTTGGCCAAGCTGCCATGTTCTTCCCGCAGTGCCCGTAAAGGTAGAGAGGGCGGGTGGACACGCTCGACCCGTCTGAGGCCTGGGCCTGGGACTGGTCTGCTGTCACTGTGGCCTCATTGTGTTGGCCAAAACAGTTTCCAAACCCAAGTCAAAGGGTGGAGAAAGGTATTCCACTAATCTGATTAGAGGAACTGCAGTCATTTATGCGGCGAAGGGGGTGAACAGAGAGAGGAATAATAGTCTGGAACCAAAGGGCAAACTGTCATAAACAGTAGTGAACTGCGACTTACCAAATACTTCCTGTGGGCCAGGACTGTGTGTGTGTAGCTAAGATTTATTTGGCTCTTACCATGGACCGGACATTCTTCTACACGCTGGACACAAATGGGTTCTATGAGTGTTACGAGATAGACCCTAAGATTAAAGGAAATAAACAGGAGGAGAGCGGGTTAGTGGCTGGCTCAAGGACAAAGCAGGGGAACCCCGCTCTAGCACCCAGTCTGCAGTGCTGTATGTGATCTGTTACTGTCAAGGACTGTTGAGAAGACAGAGGCCCAGGTCACTTAAGGGACTTGTCCGAGGTCACCAGGTGGGCACAGCTAAAGCCTGCTGGCCCACATGACTGCTGACCGTATTCTTCCCACTGTGCTATTGACCGACAACGTGAATTGAGGAATGTCGCTTTATTCTATTTACTGATTGTGATGTGGTCAAAGGCATGAGATCCAGGTGTGAGATTGAGACTGAGCATCTGTTGTTTGTACAGAATTCTCCCCTCTCCTTAGCCCTCTTCTCAGTCCCAGTCACAGACTTAGAATATCCTTGAGCTAAATGTGAAAAATATTCCTTTTGCCACTTGTTGATTAATATTCCTTGGGAAAAAAAAATGTATTTTCATATACATAGCCCGAAGAGAAATGTCAGCAGTTAGACAAAGTAATCAGAAGAAGGCTTTGTGTTTTAGTAAAGGTTAATTAAGACCCATCAATTTTTTTTCTTTAAAACCTTGAAGTAAAAGAATGTAATTAGCTATTTTTTCCCCTCTCTATTCCCAGAGGGCAGATGTAAATGTTCTACCTAAATGAAACCATTTATTTAAATTCATCCCGATTTCTTTGGAAGTTTTGTACATCTTTCTTCTGCGATATCAGCTTATAGCTACAATTATTTAATAAGGTTTTCCTAGGGTGAAATTGGATGCCCTTTATCCATCTTAACACTGAGGGGGCATTCAATTACTTAATCTAAAGTGCTATATCTGGGTCTCTCGATTACAATTTTGTTATAAATGGCTTGCTAATGATGCTCGGGGTGCATGGGTTAATAGGGGCCATCTTAGCCAAGGCTGGGTAATTGAATGCTTTCTATTTTGGGTGCGGTTATCTGATCTCTTACAGTGGTACTGGGTTCCCACGATTCCAGCCTGCACACACAGGGCACAGCATTAAGCCCTGGCTGGAGGGCGATCTCACTGAAATGCATGCCTGCGGACTCTGGTTTAATACCCGAATGGGAGAGCCAGGGGTCCTGGCTAATCCGAGTCCACTGGGACCAAAACGGGGACATTCCAGACAGGCGAAGTGCAGGGGATATCCACTGCTTATTTCTTAAGAAAGAATAACCTGAGTTTTAGGTTTCGGAATGATTGTTCTTGGCATATAGAAAATCTCAACCCAGGAAAAAAAACAGCAATCCATTTACCTTTCAGTCTAGCTGCATGAATTTGATTTTTCTTCACCGAGTTGTGTTAGTTCCCAGCTATAAGTATTTTAAAGATCCTTTTGAAAGAATCCAGAGTGTGCCTCCCTCTTTGTGTGTGGACAGATCCCAGCCTTCCAGAGTCTGGTCCCTGCCTTTTCTCCCATCTGTTTCCCACCTCCTTCCTGCCCCATAACCCAGAGATCTGCTCTCCTGGTGGTCCCCATGGCTTTGCTCCCCAGCTTCCCTTCTTTGTGGGATCTTTACTCCCCTGGTCCCTACATGACTGGCTTCCTTCTCATCAGTCAGATGAATCCACCTGAATTAGGTCTTCCCTGGTCATCCTCTCCACTTTACTTCCCCTTCTTCTAAGGCAGCAGTTCTCCCCGGGGATGAAGGCCAGGGATGCTGCTAAACATCCTACAGTGCACAGAACAGGCCCCCGCAACAAAGCATCATCCGGCCCTGGTGCGGCATGGGGAGCCCCTGTTCTAAGGGTGTCATTGTTTTCTCTCTTTGTGTTTTCTTCCAGCATCTGAGATGATGTTATTCATTTGTGACTTTTTAAATTGTCTATTGTCCTGCGATTCCCCTAACTCCAGGTGGAATATGAGTTCGAGGTGGGCCAAATGTCTCCCTAAAATGGTCACTGCTGTAGCAGTCCCATCCACTTGGACGAGGGTGGTCTGGAAACCTCAAACTTCCAGGCCCTGTTCACAGCAATGCACTCACTAGTCGTATGGTCGTTGTTTGTAATCAAGTATTTTACATACTATATGCTGGTCACATGGTTCGATAAAACATGTAAATGTAATAAACATTTTTTTTTTTTTTCTCAAAGAGAGACCCCCTGGGGGGATTTTGCCACACTGGCAAAATCTCCAACTCTCCAGACACTAGCTGGGTGTCCTGCAATTCAGTTGAATTCTTCTAGTAACTCCCTGGAATTAGCACAGCTTTCATGGGTTAAGGGCTCAGTCCTCTGAGACTGGAGCTTCCCTGGTGGCTCAGCGGTAAAGAATCTGCTTGCACTGCTGGAGACTCGGGTTCGATCTCTGGATCGGGAGGATTCCCTGGGGAAGGAAATGGCAAGCCACTCCAGTATTCTTGGTGGGAAAACCCATGGACAGAGGAGTCTGGCGGGCTACAGACCGTGGAGTTGCAAGAATCAGATGCAACTTAGTGACTAAGTTGCACCACCACCACCACCTCTGAGATGGCCCCTGCTTCAGACCTGAGTCACAGGATACCCAAGACTTCTGTTCTAATGGCTGCAGGGTCAGAGGTTCCTACAGTCCTTCCTAAGTTCCTTAAGTTGAATGCTGCGTGTACTCAGAAAAGCCCCTTCCTTACTATTACTATTACAAAGGGGACAATACAAGAACAGCCAAATGAAGGAGATGAGCAGAGTGAGCCTGGGGGAGGGTCATGGGCCTTCCAGGCCCTCTCTGCATACACCATCCTCCCAGCACCTCCACGGGCTCTCCGACCAGAAAGCTCTCGGAATCCTGTCATTTAGGGGGTTTCTATGAAGGGCCTGAAGCTCACGGGGTTGCAAAGAGTCAGACGTGACTTAGAGACTGAACAACAATAACATTATGTAGGCACGAGTGAGGAAGTCATTGGCCATTGGGGATTAACTCAGTCACCAGCGCCTTCCCCTTCCCTGGAGGCTGGAGAGGCAGGGCTGAGAGCTCCAAGCTTCCGAGTTTTTCCTGCTACCAGTCCCATCCTGAAGCTGTCTGGGCCCCCTCTCCCCCGCCAAGAGTCACCTCACTAACATAAACTGAGGTGTGGTTGAAAGGGGCTTGTTACAAATGGCAAAAGGTATTGTCCCTGTCACCCCTCTCACTCAGGATGTTCCAAGGGTTTTAGAAGTGCTGTGTCAGGAACTGAGAGCAAAGACCAGATATTTCTTTCTGGTATGACATCACCCCCCATCATGTCCTGGTTTCAGGCCCCTAAACCTGGTCATGCGGCTTCCCTGGTGGCTCAGATGGTAAAGAATCTGTCTGTAATGCAGGAGATCTGGGTTCGATCCCTGGGTCTGGAAGATCCCCTGTAGAAAGAAATGGCAACCCACTCCGTATTCTTGCCTGGAGAATCTCACAGACAGAGGAGCCTGGAGGGCTAGCCCACGGGGTTGCAAGGAGCTGAACACAACTGAGCGACTGACACTTTCAAACCTGGAAGTGCATCTCAAGCGGTGCCCAGTGGAGAGTCCTCCTTTGGGAGGGATCTGGAGAATTAAAGAGGGAAGGGATGAAGGAGTGAATTATAGGAGATAACATTGGATCTGAGTGTTTAGGCTCTGCAGGCCTCTGGAATTGTCTCCCCAGTTTTCTGCTCCCATTTTACGAAGTGAAATGTGGAGTGGGAGGTCTGGCTGGAGGGTGCAGCTGGCCCAGGGGACAAATCCTCTGGCCTGCTGTGTCCCAGGTCTCTCTGTTGAGACTGTCAGCTTCTCTGACTACTCAGGTCTATTTATTTATTGTGCTTGTCTTAGAAAACCTTTGTTCTTGTTGAGGAATGTTTTGCCCATTCTGGTGGGTCCAGATTTTGTACATTTTTGTCTTGGAGCTTCAAAGACCATGTTTTGGAAAAGATCTAATTAGGCCTCCTGCAGCCAGAGAGACAGAAGGGTGCAAACTGGCTCCCCCCTGCGATGCTGGCTGGAATCTCATTTTAACCCCGGTTGGCCTTGTCTTCGCCATGTGAAAAATGTTTTCTTGGCTCAGTGACAGGGTTTCTGAGTAGGGGAGCTTGCCCTTTTGTTTCTTTGGTTTGGGAGAATTGTTGGTAGCAAGTGATGGTTCAGGGCTGGTTGAGCAAGTTGGAGGCAGAGGTCTGGGCCTTGAGGTTTCTGCCGAGTGCCTCCCAAAACTCTCAGGGATGAGGGGGTGGTGGAGCTTGAGATGTTGGCCTGGTTCCGGGCTGTTTGCTCCCACGGCGCCCTCTCCTCTGTGCTTCTCAGAACTGCTCTGACCCCTCTCTCAGCCTTCACTTACTACCATTCCTCAAACTGCTTCCTTGAGACATTAGTTAGAATTCCATGGCCAGTTATGTTTTGGAAATGTTGTGTATTATAGTCCTATCTTATGGATTCACAGTGAAAAGGTGAAGCCTGCTCTAAAGAAGTCTGTGTCATTTGGGCCATCCTCCAGGTAATTTAAGCCCTGAAGACCTATCGACCATGCAGAACATTTTGTGGAAGACATTTTAGGAAGACCACGTGGCTATTCCATGGTCATCATGTTTTGATAAAATATGGGCCTTTCTGTCCAAGGGAAGGGGATGTTGCTGCTGGTGAGCTGATTGCTTGGCCTCTCCGCCAAAACGAGGGGGGCTTTATGCAGGGTTAGTTAACACTACCTTCCCTGGGGACAGTAAGGATTGTTGGAGGGGTGAGTGTGTATGCAGAGGCCGAAGTGAGTCTGCCACCGTTAGCTGGTTCTCAGGTGCTAAGGAAAGAGACGGTGATGGGACTGCCCATCTTTGATTGCACTTCAGATGTTCTTGGCATTCACTGACAATGAAAAAGCATAATAGTCATTGATGATGCTATTATTATTCATGCTATCTCTCTTTTATGGGACCCTGAACATGTGCAGGCATGCTGCAAACTCTTCACGTGCATTAGCTGACTTAGTACTTGTTACACACTTGAAAGGGAGATACTTCATCCTAATTTTACTGGTGAGGAAACCAGAGCTCAGAAAGGTTATGCTGCTGGCTTGAGGTCACACGGTTAGCTCATTAGCAACGTTCTCCCACTGCTAGAAACCAGATAGGTCTCCTTTTTTGCTGTTTCTACAATGTCTACAAAGAAGTGTCACTTGGGCAACAATACATTTTATAACTGCAGACTTCTATTAATGGATTTTTAAGAATCATGTTTTCCCAAGGATGATGAAAGTGAAAAATTGTTTCAGGGTCTGAAATGTTCTGTTACTCGGGGGAGTACTGCATGTTGGATTTAATTGCTTAATAACTTAAAGTCAAAAATTTTTTAATATGATACATTCTACTGAAGGAGAGAATCATTTCAGTGTTTCTAAATTTTCATTAACTTTTGCATCCTACACTGATAATAAATGTTAGTTCTAGGTTAAAAGACTATTAGTGCTGTTGGGAGGGGAAAAAATATTTTCTCTGACTGTTCCCATCTTAACTATTCTCCTTGGATTTTTTTGTTGATTTAAAAGAGTTGTTATTTCAATTCACCCCTCAAATTCAGAGTGACTGACTGTGCATGAACCTAAGAATGATTCCAAGTTGGGAGCAAGGGTTCCAGTCACTTAGCTGTGTCCAGGCACAGACATTATAGAATATGTGGGTTGTGTGAAATAAGAGGTGTTTAATGAGGTGCTGGTGGAGCTGGTGTTGGGGTCACATTTGGTGGCAGAGATTGAACTCCAAAGCCGAGCACCAAGGACCTGACATCTCTCCCTTCATCCTATATGATTTTCTGTAACTTGCTTATGACCCAGCCAGCGTGGCTGAAACTGAGAAGCGGAAAAGAAGTGGGAACTTCTCTCCTTCCAAGGAGATGTTCCCAGGGTGATTGCTGTCATCATCTAATGTAATAAAACCTCTTTTCTTTGTTATTTAGGTAATCTGACATTTTAAGGATTTTGTTCTGAATGAAGAGGAAACATTTCAAAAGAACATAGGATGTGAAAGAAGAAATCTCCATGGACTCTGCGTGGATGGGGCACCTGTCCATCTCTCACTGAGGCCATGAGATCTTCTAATCCCTTGGGTGTTTCCATGTTCTCCAGCAAGAACACTTCCACTTCATTTGGTGCCATGGGAAAAACCTGAAGGTCAGGAAGAATTTCTCCTGACCTTGTAGCTTTTTCCAGGATTACAGAACATGACAATTGGACATCATTCGTGTTATCTTTTGGAGGCAAACCAAAGAACGTGATCCCTCATCCTCTGGTGTTTTGGCACCTGCTCATTTTTATTCTTGTTTCTGTTGCTTGTGCCTTCCGATCATCTTATGTGATCACTGAGCCATCCTTCAAGTTTTACAGCACAACTTGCAGGCATCAGGACTCCTCAGGGGCTCGCCCATGGCTCAATGGGCCAGCAGTCCAGGGGCATTATCATGAGGCACTGCATTAATTGCTGCATCCAATTGTCGCCTGAGGACATACAGACACAGCAGGTCAGCTGCCGAGGAGGCTCCCATCACAGTCACCAGGAGTGCCCAGTGTGCAAAGCAGAAAACAAAATTGTGTTTCGAGTGGACGGTAAGCAGATGAACTTGCTGGCTGTTCTCGAAGTGAGGGCTGATGGGAATGAGAGCTGGGGTGGGTTTTTGCGCTTCAAGAAGGGGAAGCGATGCAGCCTTGTTTTTGGACTGATAATAATGACGTTGGTGATGGCTTCTTACATCCTTTCTGGGGTCCACCAAGAGCTTCTGATCTCATCACCTTTCCATTACGGAGCCTTCCCCAGCAATCCCAGCTTGATGGAGGGAGAAAATCCGAGTGACACAAAAGAGCATCATCACCAATCCTCTGTAAATAATATTTCATATGTGAAGGACTATCCAAGCATTAAGTTAATTATCAATAGCATCACATCCAGGATTGAGTTCACCACCAGACAGCTCCCAGATGTAGAAGATCTCAAGAAGCAGGAATTGCACGTGAGTAGCCTGATGCTCATCTCTGTTGACTGATTTTCAAGAATGGCTGCTTCCTTTCCTATCATCACCTTTGGCAAGAAAGTGACCAGTAGTGGTGATTTGACAGCCTTATGAATGAGGGTTCACTGAGAGGGCTGTGTCCATGCTGTTAATGCCAACAAGGGAACTCTATTGAATGGCACAGCTAAAACTGTTGAAGGAACCCCCCCACACACACACCTAATAATTCCTTTCTGGGATGTTTTGCTTGAAAGGTGGTCCTGGCAGTTAAAATTGCTTTTGTAGATCACTCTCGTCCTGTTTCTAGTCTGTCCTAAATCACCATGTTTGTCTCCAATGGCCACTTAAATAAACAACTACATAGTCTCTGTGTGTGTAAGATAAATCATGGTAGAATGGATTTTGATGCAACTTGTATTTTCATTCTCTTCATATTTTATTTTTATTGGGGTTTTAGGAAAAACATGGTCATTGTTTACCAAGTTTACTGTTAGTATTTAGTCATCATCCAACAATGCTTCCCATGAGAATGTTGTAATAAGCCACAGTGTAGGATCATACTGAGCACAGAGTGAGTTTTCCCCCCTCAGTGTGTCTCTCCGTTTTTGTCTCTTTCTGTTGCAGATGTTTTCCGTCATCCCGCACAAATTTCTTCCCAACAGTAAGAGCCCCTGTTGGTACGAGGAGTTCACGGGTAGGAACACCACCGACCCCTACCTGACCAACTCCTACGTCCTCTACTCCAAGCGCTTCCGCTCCACCTTCGACGCGCTGCGCAAGGCTTTCTGGGGCCACCTGTCCCACGCGCACGGCAAGCACTTCCGCCTCCGCTGCCTGCCCCACTTCTACATCATCGGGCAGCCCAAGTGCGGCACCACCGACCTCTACGACCGCCTGCGGCTGCACCCGGAAGTCAAGTTCTCTGCCATCAAGGAACCTCACTGGTGGACCCGGAAGCGCTTCGGTGCGTGCCGCCATGTCCCCGTGGCAAGGGTGCTTCAACCGCCTTCACCCTGTCACTCCTTCCGGGGTCAGGGGGTCAGGTGGAGTGGGAGCCCTGAGACTGACCGGAGTGGGGCATTCTGGGAGGCTCCAGGAGAGAGGCAGGTGGAGAAATGAGAAAACACGCTGAGAGGCGGAGATCAGAGAGTTCTGTGGTTTAGAGATCCCCAGGCGGACACCCAGCAGGAATGAGTACCCAGCTCCTGATCACCTGGTGAGCATTTATACAGTGTCGACAGTGTGCAAGGCCAGCAAAAGGGTGCCGGATGGGCACTCTTCTTGTCCTGAAGGGCCGTGGGACATGCATCATCCAGGTGGATGCTTGTTGGTGCCTGTCCGCTCCCAGCTCGCAGCTCAGTGCTGTTCCTGCTAGACCCCCCGCATCCACACCCCTGCACTGGGGAGACAGGAGAAAGAAAGGCGGCTGTGTCTGGCCAGGTTTCAGCTTCCTGCTGGAGCATCCCTGGACCTGAACTGTCACTGAGCTGCTTCCTGCCTCTTCTCTGACGTGCCTGCCCCTTGGGCCTCAGAGGGTCAGAATGAAAGCCCCAGGAAGGTAATTCTGGGCCACCCTGCTCACAGAACCCCTTTCCCAGGAGGTTGATGGTAGCCACTACCCCATGACTCCTGCAGGCTGGTTTCTGCTCCATCCAGCTCTGAGCCAGCCCAAGCCACCCCCACGGCCCCCAGGGTCACTGTTTCCTCTCCTCGGCCTTTTCCCTTCTTCCAGGAGACGTTTGGTCACTGGAGCTAAGGGATGACAAATGGCAAAGTCTGGGTGAGCCTGGAGGGTGGTTTCCGTGGAAAGGACCTAGGTTGCTTGGAAAGGAATTTTGAAAGTTTTTCTTAGTACAGCCTAAGTTGAAATCAACTCTTAGTGTGTTTCTGACAAACGTTTGACTTAATCCTTTTGATGTTCCTCCCAGAGTGAACAGAAGTGTAAATATGTCTTTTGTGGTTTGGCAGCGGCAGCTGTGGAAGCCAGAGTTTCTGTGCTTATCTTTAGGGGGCCCTCCCCTACAGAACTCACTGTCTTTCCCTGTGAAAACCAGGTTCCCACTGCTCAAGGGGAGAGTCATGGGGGCATGCAGCCTCTGGAGTCTGGTGTCCGGTATCACCTTGAACCTCTTGCTGTTTTGCCTGTGGATACTCTCTCTCCACTTTCCATTAACCTTAGTGGCTTTGTTTTGGGGCAGTGTGTTGTCAATACATTTTCAAGGGAAATTTACCCACCTCTCAGGCAAGGGACAATTTAGGCTGCATGTGGCTGACGCCAGAATCACTCAGGTGTCTGTCCGGGGACCATCAGTTCTCTTTATTGTTTGGAGAAATGGATAGACTTCCTGTTGGAAAAGAACCTCGGGAAGGTGCTGGGGAGCCCTGACAAAAAAAAGATGCGTCTGAGCTTCAGAGGATATGGCCCCTCTGATGGGAGGTGTTTTCTTGTGATTCATCGTGTGTATTCTGATGCCATTGCTGCTGCATCCCTGGGGAACCTCACCTGGTGCCCATGTTAACCAGCCCCAACCTCTCTGGCCCTCCAGGTAGACCCGATTATAGTTCTTGAATAGGCATGCCATCCTTTCAGGGGCTACTGTGCACCCAACTGGTAGTGTGTTCCACCACCCAAAGTGCTCATGGCTCAGAAGAGGGCGGCCGGTTTGCAGATGTCCCTCCCTCTCTTGCAGCTCATGGGGCCAAGCCTTGGCTGCTGCCGCTGGGCCCTCAGACCTTTCCATCCATTTGTGGTCACTCCCTGGAGGCCACCAGCCCAGCATGGCAGCTTTGTCCTCAGTAACCCCTGCTTCCTGGTTCTTGTAGGGATCGTCCGCCTGAGGGATGGGCTGCGGGACCGCTATCCCGTGGAAGACTACCTGGACCTCTTTGACCTGGCCGCACACCAGATTCATCAAGGACTGCAGGCCAGCGCTGCGAAGGAGCCGAGCAAGATGAATAGAATCATTATCGGTATGGCTTCTGTGGAGCTCCTGCCCTGGGTCAGGCCAGGCTTCACTGCACCTGCAAGCATTTGCATGACATTTGCCCTCAACTGCTCAGTGCCTGTTTCCCCGGTGACTCCCCCCACCCCTCTCCCCCTGTGTAAAATGTTCGTATTGTTTGTGCAATTTTCCATAAAGCAAAAGGTTTTGTAGACTCTCTAGTGCCGTGGAGACTCAAGTGCACCTGAAATGGCTTTTTAAAAATGTTGCCGTTTCTTGCTTTTATTAAAGTTAAGCTTGCACGCTGGATTTCTTTTCGTGATATGCCCATCTGAGTAAGTTTGGACTGGGGATCACGAATGCAAAATGAACCGATTAGTCATCGGTTTAATTCTTGTGGCATTTGTACTCCCTGGGACCCTGTGAAGATGGAGGCGGCCTCTCCTGAAACAGACACATCCCTCATGCCTCGTGGGTGACTGATTGCTGTTGGAAAAGCTTCGGTCTTGTCAACCTAATGCCTTTAGACATTCAAAATGAGGTGGTTTGACTAGCAATCATTTTTAATTCACAAGAATGTTTTATAAAAAACATATCTGTTCACTCTCTCTATTGGATTCAGCTTAAAAGATATTTATCCACTTACACCTCTGAGAGAGAGAAATCGAATCACATATTTTTCTTAAATTGGTTACCTGAGGCAGCGATCTATTTTTTCATTCTCCTAAATCTATTATATTTTGATTCTCTAAATTTGGTTACACTATCAGTGACTAAGAAGAATTGTAATCAACCATCTGAAGGACAGCTGTTTACTTATGTGTCCCATGTCCAAGGGGACAGACTTACATGCTGAAGCTCTGATTTATTTATTTTTAACTCGAAGAAATCGAGTCCTAGAAGCCAGATGAGAGCATACCCTCTTATTCAGTCCGAACTGGATACTAGCTGTTTTCTTGCAGCCGTGAGTTAACACCCAAATTACAAATCTTAACTAATATTTGACTGTGGCTCCCATACCATAGAGCGGTGGGCTTCCCTAGTAGCTCAGTTGGTAAAGAATCTGCCTGCAGTGTGGGAGACCCTGGTTTGATCCCTGTGTCAGGAAGATCCCCTGGAGAAGGAAATGGCAACCCACTCCAGTATTCTTGCCTGGAAACTCCTATGGGCAGAGGAGCCTGGCAGGCCACAGTCCAGGGGGTCGCAAGAGTTGGACACGACTTAGTGACTAAGCCACCACCACCCATACCATATGCCTCTGGGAAAATCTCATGTTCTTGTGAAAGAGCTACAAAACTATACATCCTAGGGTCGGGAAATAGAGTCTAAGCTAATGAATAAAAAAAGGAAGGCTTTAGTTTGGTTTTGTCATGTTATTTACTTCTAGATTTAGAAATGAAACTAAAGAATATATCCATGCTCTGATGTTTACCTGAAGCAGAGTTTGTTGAGTTTTATGGTAGATGGAAAGCTGGCATCTAGCCTGGGCTGTGCCACCAGTGAGCTCTGTGCCATGCGACAAGTTGGTTTTTGTGTTCCTGAACTCAGTCTACTTATCTGTAAAATGGGTTTATTGGACCAGATCAGTTCTGGGTTCCTCCCAACCCTGAAACTCTGCTTCAGCTTCTTCTGGTTAGATCCCTGGAAGAAGCATACTGGTTTTTCTTCATCTTGGCCAATGGATCGTAGAGGACCCTTTCTCAGTGGTCTGGGCTAATGGCTGGAGTCAGGAAGGACTCCAGTGGCTGGGTTCTCTAGGCTGGGGATCAATACATGTGGAAAGGCCACTGCCCTCTCTTAGGGCTCTCAAGGCCCCCTGCTCTGCCCTGTCAAAGTGCTCAAGTGAAGCTCTGATTGTTTATTGAATTATTGATCTTTCCCTAGGTTGTAAGATTTGAGATTAAAGGGGATTGTCTTGTTTCTGTCATCTATCTATAGTGCCAAGCACAGGGCTGGGCACATTTTAGACACCAAATCAGAGCTTTCTGCATGATGAAGGATGGGTGAATGATGGATGAAAGATGAATGAAGGATGGATGGGTAGATGGACAGACAGACAGGTGGACAAGCATAGAACCAGTTCAATTATGAGACTGACAAAATTTGTGCCAACTTAGTTCTAGGTCCTTCCCTTGCCCTAATATTCTTATTCATTATGAGTAGAATTTTCAAAGGACTTCAGATTGGCTTGTTTTTTTCTGTGTTCTAGGATATTACCTCTTTAAAAAAAATAGAAAGAAAGATCAGAATAGAAATGCTCACCTGGACATGATTGCACATCCAAAAGAATAAATAGGACCCTGCTAACTCTCTGCATAGCTGTAATGTGCTCATCAGTGATCAAAGAGGCTTAGTCTTCAGGCTCAGATTTTCCCTGAATAAGTGACTTTGAGATGTGTCATATAGTCCTGTGTATAATGTCGGGAAATCGAATGTATAATTAATTGATTGATTTGCCTTTCTTTCTGAATATCTGGACTATTCTTTATAAAAAAAGGGAACCAGTTCAAGTCTACAAGACAGAAATGCTGAAAGGTCTGTGTGTTGGCCTCACCCCTGGCCTAGAATGTGCTTAACTGACCTCATCATGCTTCAGTCATGCAGACCATGATCAAATAGGGGCTAGAACCAGCTTCCTGTTCACCCAGCCAGCACTGAGTGAATGCCAGCTGTGTGCTAGGCCACAGGGTGGGTGGGCACACAGGACCAAGCTCCCATGAGCCTTCCCACAAAGCCTTCCTCTTCGAGTGTGCTCAGGGACTGACCCTTGTGATTTCAAGGGAAGATTGATGCAGATTGCATGCAGTTTCCTAATGAGAGTCAGCTTGCCCGAACTCCTTCTTCACCTCTGATGCCTTTTGAAGGAAACCATCTAGTATATTCTCAGCGGGCCCTTAAAATGCCATGGAGCTGTGCGCCGTAGGCAGCGTTAAACATCGTGAAATTGGGAGGCCAGATGCTCATAGAGGTTTTTCTGCCACATCCTGGAGAGAGGAGCTGGGAGGAAGAGGGATGCTCAGTGTGGCTCAGATCACCTTCATCTCCAGATGGAGGTACTTGCGGGGAGTGGGTGACAGTGTGGCAGAGGGCGGTCATCAGCTTCCTCTTCCCAGAGTTCAGTCGGCCCGCTTCCTGGACCAGCTCACCCGTGCACAGCTATTTTAGATGGCATCACAGCCAGGTGTGGCCCCTAGTTCAGGCTGCTCTGCTGCTGCTGCTGCGTCACTTCAGTCATGTCCGACTCTGCGTGACCCCATAGACAGAAGCCCACCAGGGTCCCCCGTCCCCGGGATTCTCCAGGCAAGAACACTGGAGTGGGTTGCCATTTCCTTCTCCAATGTGTGAAAGTGAAAAGTGAAAGTGAAGTCGCTCAGTCGTGTCCGACCCCTAGCGACCCCACAGACTGCAGCCCACCAGGCTCCTCCATCCATGGGATTTTCTAGGCAAGAGTACTGGAGTGGCTCGCCATTGCCTTCTCCGAGGCTGCTCTGTGGAAGCCCATAATTCAGCCCCACTCACTCGCGGCGTCTTCTGTTTCCAGGCGAGGCCAGCGCCTCCACCATGTGGGATAACAATGCCTGGACGCTCTTCTATGACAACGGCACAGACGGCGAGCCCCCCTTTCTGACGCAGGACTTCATCCACGCCTTCCAGCCAGACGCAAAGCTGATCGTCATGCTCAGGGACCCCGTGGAGAGGTGAGCGGCGTATTTGTGGGTTTTTTGTTTTGGGAAAAGAAAAGGCAGTTTTGAAGGTCAGTCTTCCTTCTCATCACAGACAAGATTTTGCTGCTGCTTCTTCTTTAAATAAACAGTCTTAACATGTGATGTTACTGCTATTTCTTATGTAAATGTTATTCTTGGGGCAATCTTCACTGCTTCTAAACAAACTGTGGATTGTTTCCTTAGCCATTCTGACCCTAGCCTGCGGGCCTTCAGCCTCTGCCCGGTCTGGCCTGGGGATGTAGGACTGCCCCTTGAGTGATGTGCAGGCATGAGAAATGCCCTTGGAATCAGGTGTTGGGTTTCTCTGCAGGGTTTAACTCCTACAGTTCTTTGTTCTCTGCCTTGATGGATGCCTTTATCCTGTCATCTCTGAAAGTGCTAGCTGCTCCTTTCCTGAGAGGAAGAAAACGACAGAGCTGCTTTGTTGTGAAGTGTGGTAGCTGCTCAGTGTGGATGAGGCCAGGCTAGCGTGGTCCTGAACAGACTGGGTGAGGATGGCCGGGCCAGCACTGGGCCATGCTGAGGTCATTGACAACAGCTGTGTGCATGGAAGTATCTTAGGACTGCCAGGACTTAAAATCATTTAGTCCATTACGTCCCCTCTGGCCTGACCAGTACCCCTGCACCAGAGACAAGAGGCTGCATTCTGGTCCAAGAGTTCCCATCCAGGACATCCCAGGTCTGCTTAGACAGCCCTGTGAGAGCATCCTTCCTACGTTGACCCCAGGTTTGTCTTTTGGGAGTGTCTACACTTTGGATGCATTTCTTCCCCATAGAGCTACATGCTGCTGCTAAGTCACTTCAGTCGTGTCCGACTCTGTGTGACCCCATAGACGGAAGCCCACCAGGCTCCCCCGTCCCTGGGATTCTCCAGGCAAGAACACTGGAGTGGGTTGCCATTTCCTTCTCCAATGTGTGAAAGTGAAAAGTGAAAGTGAAGTCGCTCAGTCGTGTCCGACCCTTAGCGACGCCACGGACTGCAGCCTACCAGGCTCCTCCATCCATGGGATTTTCCAGGCAAGAGCACTGGAGTGGCTTGCCATTGCCTTCTCCGATAGAGCTACATAGATCAGGTCTAATCCTTCTAAATGGGAGAGCCTGCCGGATAGAGAAGACATTGTCAGGGCCCTGTGTCTTCTTTTCCCCTGGACTAAATGTCTCTTGTTATGGGTTATTATAGGGACTTCCCAGCTGGCACTAGTGGTAAAGAACACGCCTGCCGATGCAGGAGACATAAGAGATGTGGGTTCGATCCCTGGGTCGGGAAGATACCCTGGAGCGGGGCATGGCAACCCACTCCAGTATTCTTGCCTGGAGAATCTCGTGGACAGAGGAGCCTGGAGGGCTACATTCCATGGGGTCACAAATAGTTGGACACGACTGAAGCAACTCAGCACACAGCACAAGGGTTATTATGCCCCATGCCCCCACCCATGCCAAACATGTGTGTGAACTTGACCCTGTTGGGAAATAGAATCTTTGCTGATGGACTCAGGTTAAGATGAGGTCACACTGGATGAGGGTGGGCCCTAACCCAGAAGCTGGTGTCCTTACGGGGAGAGAAACTGTGGGTCCCGGGGTCCACAGACACAGGGAGAACGCTGTGTAAGAATGAGGCAGGGGTTGGTGTGATGCTCCCAAACCCACGAGGACCGCCAGGGATGGCCGGGGCCGAGGCCCGGAACAGACTCTCCTCGGAAGCTCCGGAATGAACTGGCCCTGCTGACACCTGGTTTCAGACTTTGGGCTTTCAGAACCGTGAGAGAATTAATTCCTGCTGGAATAGCCCCAAGTCGGCGGTAATTCATTATTAGCAGTCCTAGGACACTAACACACCCCTGGTTCCTTCCTTGGATGGCAGACATTCCTGGCCCCATAGCCTTGCGAGTGATAATCGTTTAAAAAACACCTATAATCTCCCACCCAGATAATCGATATTTTTATTTTGGTTTGTTTTCTTCCAAGCTAACTTATCTATGCAGTGAAGTGTTGTGTGTGTGTGTGTGTGTGTGTACACAGCTGTGTGACTATACAGTCTCACATCTTGCTGCTTTGGTTTCGAACTCTTGGCTTACCTCCGCGGGCCCCATGTGGGTTTTGGAGTGGCCTCCTTGCCCTGCAATGATCTGGTCAGAGAGCTGGATGGCCCCTGTCCCATCCCCACCCCTGCAGACCCCCTGTGGGGGCCATCTTGATGCTGCAGATGGCTCCACTCTGCCCGCTGCACCTCCTCCTGCCTCGGGAGTCCCTCCACACTGGTCCCGAGACTGCCCTGACCTCAGGGCAGCTCGCCCTGTCCTGCCCGCTGCTTCCCACACCTCGGGAGACAGGAATTCAGCCCTTCTGCCCAGGGAGTGGGCTGGCAGCCCCCCAGCTTGAGAACAGTTGACCCAAACCAGCGGGGCTCTCGTGGTACGTGATTACGTAACTGTCAGCCTTGAAAGGCCGGGTGACTAAGTGACCCCGCACCGCCCACAAGGTGTTTTCACAGCTGCTCTGTCGCCCTCCTCCCAGCCACGCCCGCTGCGGCTCAGGAGGCTGGAGCATTCTCCCAGAAGGGGCGGGGGCCTCCCATCACGTCTCCCTGTTCCTCATTGTGAGGAAGGTCACCTGCCTCGACTCCAGAGGGCCAAGAAGGGGAAACTCTGGCCTCTGCCACCCCCTGGGCACAGAAATGGGAGCCTGGGGCATGGGGTGCTCACGCCAGCTGCAGACAGGTGTGGGCGTTGTGGTCTGCGGTTCAGCCAGGGTGGGGAGGGAGGGGGAAGTGTGGCACCAGAGAGGGAACGAGCAGCTAGTGGAGAGTGCAGAGGAAGGCCTTTCTGGCAGGGCTGAGGCCAGGCGGGGTTTTGAGGGCTGAGTAAGAGTTCGCCAAGTAAGGAGAGAGGGAGAAGTTCAAGGGGAAGGAGCGTTCGGGTCAGGGAGGATGGAGAGTGCAAAGGGCAGGACTGCGTGTTCTCTCAGAGCGGAGCCAGCTTCCGAGGGCGTGTCCCTCTCCCCACAGCTCTCATCCCACCTCTGGGGACCTGGGAACAGTGAAGACAAGCTTTGGACAGCGAGGGCCATCACACTGCCCGGGGTTCAGACACGGAGCCAGGAGCCAGGCCTGCCCGACTCACCTCTCAGACCTCAGCCCATAGTTCCCCTTTTAGTAGATGGCCATCCCAAGGAGTCTTATCTCCTTTTTTTTTTTTTTAAAGAACAAATGCTCTGTTTATACTGGGAACTGAAAGTTCTTGCCTTCCTGACACTTAACAGAAAGAGTTCATCAGTTAAAACGTTCATTGATTCCCAGTCACACGCTGGGCACTGCTCTTGATGCGGAGCAGGCGCACACAGACGCCTGCCCTCCAGGAGCTGCCCTTTGTCAGGAATGTGACGCACTGATCCTCATGCACACGGGATAGTGCGGAGGAGAAGGGCAGGATGCCATGGCAACACAACCTCCTCAGGAAGCTAACCCGGTCGTGGGGCTGCTGACTGTATTTGTCATCAACTGCTGCATCAGAAATCACCCAGAAACCCGGCAGCTTAAGACAGCAACTTAACTGTCTCACGCTATCTTCCCTGGGACAGAACCCGGCACAGCTTTGCTCTCCCAAGGCCCTCGTCAAGGTGTCACCAGGGCAGGGTCTCATCCGAAGGCTCGGTAGGGGAAGGATCTGCTTTCAAGCTCATGCAGTTGTTGGCAGAATTCAGTTCCCCAAGAAGCGTGGGAAGAAGGCCACGGTTCTTTGCTGGCCATTGGCTAGAGGCTGCCCTCAGTACCTTGCCACTGGGCCACCCCGTCATCAGAAGCTGCTTGCTCCATCAGAGCCTGCAAAGGAGCGAGCTGCTGCCAAGTTGAGAGGCTCCATCTTTTGTCATCTGAGCACAAGACTGACAGCCCGTCACCTTTGCAATATGCTCTCAATGAGAAGCAAGTCATGTGGTCCAGGACACAGGCACGGGGAGGGGATTCCTGGGAATGAATCCCAGGCTGAGGAGAGGATCTTCGGGACCATCTTAGAAGTTACCTGCTTCTCTGCACTGCTCTCTCGTTCCTCTGGGAAGCCGCCCTTACAGCCAGGAGGACAGGCAGTGCCCACGTGTAGTGGTGGCGAGCCCACGTGCCCAGGCAGTGTGTGCATGTGTGCGTCTTCTGTGGGGGTTACTGATGGCAGCAGCTGTTCTATCGCTTTTTAAACGTTTATAAAGGATGGAACAATAGGAATTTCTTCTTTTTTTGAGCCCCGTGACTCATGGCATGTCTGAAATGGCTGGCTCATTTCCCATCGCAACCAGAAAGGATGATAAATATCGGGTGTTTAGGTCACTCTTGAAGAAACAAACACTTGGAGCCCGAGTTCCCATTAGTCTTAACTGGGTCCCAGGCTATCAGCCACTTAAGCCATTCCATGACCTTGCACTTCTGCAAGTGGGAGATCCCCTGAGTTTCTCTCTGCCCGTGGGATTGGACCGAATTTTTTTTTCCCTTGTACAAATAGGCTCAGAGAGGAGTGGGGAAAACCTTCATTTCTAGTTTAAATTCACATTTAGCCTTATGTCTGTAATTGATCAAAGGCAGAGGGTTTGAAAATGTTGGAATTGTAAGCAAAATCAAATCAACCACTTTAAAGCTTCTGGAGAAGCAAGCCCATTTATCTTTCTGGAGAGGAACAGAGAATAGTGGAATGTGGATGGGATGGTTCTTAGGGCCAAAGGGCCAGCCGAGAATTCCTGTTGCAAGTTTCTCTACGTAAGAGATAATGACAATTTAAAATTCAAGTTCCTTGGCTAAATCGGCCCAGTTAATTAAAAAGAAGCCACCAATTACAAGCAGGGTTTTCCTTCATTTAGTTCAATTCTTAAGTGGAAAAGACTTCTTTTCAACACTGCCCACATTGGCCGCCTGCCTTTTCATTTGTGAGACAGTTGATGAAGTTTGACTCAGCACAGAGGTGGTTACAATCCACAAGAAATGCAGAAAATGGCTGGGAGGTGCCCACCCCTTCAACGTACTCTGTTTGAGGGATGCTTGGAGAGTGGTCCTGTACCGTCATTCATGGACTTTACCATCCCTGTATCTTGGGCTTGATTTTTCGGGTGGTCTTCCCACAGTGCATGGCAATGACCACCTCAGGAGTCTTTGGTTTTCACGTTTTATGGAGAGAGGTCAAAGCAGAAGAAGTCAGCTCCATTAAGGGTAGAACTTGATTTTGACCCCAGTGTCTTGAGACCCAGTGTCTTGTCCCCAGTGCCATGGAATCTGGGGAGTTATTTTCTTCATCTGCTTTTATGACCTGATTTTCTTAACAACCCACTGGGCTGGTTGAATAAATTATTCTCTTCCTGGCGATAAACTAGGAATGGAAGGAATGAGGCTGATAATGAAATGAATCCATGTATGTGTAGTTTTTCATTCGGACAGAGAGTGATGAGCAGGAGGGGACCTTTGGACTGGAACCTTGAACCTTTCATGAATGTCGTTCCATCTCCAGAGTGGCTGTTGGGGTGTGTGGGTGGTGAACAGGGACCCAGGATCATTGTGATAAAGACACAACCCCAGGGACCAGAGGGTCTGTATTTGAACCCCATCTCTGCGGCTCTCTGGCTACGTGACCTTCAGCAAGTTAGTCAATCTCTCTATGCCTTCTTTCTTCCTCATTGATGAAATGAGGGGAAATTGTCCTGTATCTGGGGCTTCTCTGGTGACTCAGACGGTAAGGAATCAGCCTGCAATGCAGAAGACCCAGGTTCGGTCCCTGGGTCGAGAAGATGCCTTGGAGAAGGGAATGGCTCCCCAGTCTGGTATTCCTGCCTGGAGAATTACATGGACTAGAGGAGCTGGGCAGACTACAGCCCGTAGGTTCGCCTAGAGCCGCACATGACTGAGCAAGTAACACTTTCACTTTCAGTTGCGTATGTTGGGTCGTGAGGATGAAGTGACTTGATTTGTGTAATGTGTTTAAAAGTGTTGGGCAAATGGTAACTATTATATACTTATTAGTTACTATTATTAAGCCACAATAGTAGCAAGTAATAATAACAATATCCAGACGGAGCACGCAGATACTCACGAAATGTTTATCCAGCCCTCTTGATGTGCTAGACGCACTGCATACATCAGAGAGCCGGGTCCTTCCCATCTGCCCTCCTGGAGTCTTCTCCAGTGGGGAGGTGGCAACCCAGCATTCACTGATCACTTTCCTTAGCCCGGTTCAGCACGAAGTCCTTTCCAGGCATTGCCTCCTCTGAACTTGGCAAGCAGGTGAGAGGGCTGTCTTGACACATCACAGCTGATGTGTGTGGGCTCAGTGGGGTTAAGTCACCTATCAGCTGTCACCTGGTTAGTAAGTGGCTGGACTGGGATTCGATCCCATGTCACTTGGACTGAGGGGCCAAGCTTTTCTTCTCTGTTTTAGGTCGGTTACTGGGAGGCCGACTCTGAGCCAGAGGGTGCAGGAAGTTTGTCAGTTCAGTTTCAGTTCAGTCGCTCAGTTGTGTCTGACTCTTTGTGACCCCGCGGACTGCAGCACGCCAGACCTCCCTGTCCTTCACCATCTCCCAGAGCTTACTCAAACTCATGTCCATTGAGTCAGTGATGCCATCCAACCATCTCATCCTCTGTCGTCCCCTTCTCTTCCTGCCTTCAGTCTTTCCCAGCATCAGGGTCTTTTCCAATGAGTTAGTTCTTTGCATCAGATGGCCAAAGTATTGGAGCTTCAGCATCAGTCCTTCCAATGAATATTTAGGACTGATTTCCTTTAGGATGGACTGGTTGGATCTCCTTGCAGTCCAAGGGACTCTCAAGAGTCTTCTCCAACACCACAGTTCAAAAGCACCAATTCTTTGGCGCTCAGCTCTCTTTATAGTCCAGCTCTCACATCCATACATGACCACTGGAAAAACCATAGCTTTGAATAGACGGACCTTTGTTGGCAGAGTAATGTCTCTGCTTTTTAATATGCTATCTAGGTTGGTCATAACTTTTCTTCCAAGGAACAAGCGTCTTTTCATTTCATGGCTGCAGTCACCATCTGCAGTGATTTTGGAGCCCTACCCCCTGGCCCCGCCAGTGAAGCTTATAGGGCATGTCCTTGGGCCAGCCCCCATGAGGGGCGACAGGGCAGACCCAACAGAGGGAGAGATCACAACAGGGGGCACAGCCAACTACTTTCTCAAGGGGTCTCCCACCCACCGGCCATTGGCTGTGTCTGCCCTGGGGAGGTGCAACCTCGGGTGGGGCAGGTCTTCCAGTGAAGGGACTGAACTTGTGAGCTGTGGAGCAGGATGAAGGCTCCCCACTTGAGCAGAGCTCTGTGAGCAGTAAGGATGCCAGTCTGTGTAGGTGCCTAAGCCTGGACTTGATTCCTTCACTTGTGTCCGCGCGAGTGACAGCAGGATCCTGACCCAGGGCGTGGACCAGCTCACAGAGCAGGGAGATGAGCCAGACTGATGCGTCTGAAGTTGCCGTGCGCCCCCACTACAGATGAGAGTCTCTCTGGCGACTCAGCCACTGCTGGAAACCTCCCACCGGCCCAGCTTCTCCAGGTCACTGGAAGCACCGACTGGTGCGCAGTCGAGGCGTTCTCAGGCAGAATAGGAGCTCTGGCATTCCACGGCCAAGGGATGTTTTCTCTATAGCAGGTTTTGCATGAGGACTGAAAAGCAGGCTGTTCCCTAGCACCGACAGATTAATTTTTAATGTAAATGAGCTCAAAGGGAAATTAGGAGAACTCCCTTGTGGGCAAGAGATGGAATCCGGTGGGGGGGGCGTGGCGCTGAAATGTACAGGTCATGACAACCGCAGCATCGTGCAACCCCACCACCTAAGGCCTTGCTTTCCTCCCTTTTCCGTCTTTAAGACCTTGGAGGTTTTGGAATCCCAGGCAGCAGTCTTGAGAAAGACTGTAGCGGAGTGTCCTAAGCCGCGGGTTAATTTCCTGGTGAACTCGGGTGTTCTGCTTCTCAGAAGCTGCCTGTCTGGGTGTCACTGACACACCTTGGTATGGGCCCTAAAGGTGACACCAGGTCCCTTTGATCAGGCTGTGCTGTGAGCCGCCAGGGAAGGGAGAGGGAGCTGGCTGGCTCTGGGTCAGGGCCACAGGCCCTGTCCTCTGAAGGCCATTCGGGAGTGTCTGCCTGGGGAGGGACCTCATCTCATTACTGGCGGGAGAAAAGCCATCGTGCTGAAAACCCCCATGTGTTTAACACTGTTTATTTTTTCAGGAAGTGTTTACAAAGTCATTGGCAGTCCTGAGTGTTCCCACACGGACTGTTTGCAGAAGGAGGCTCTGTGTGCTGGGGAGTTCGGGGAAGAAGAGTCTGCTGTGTGTCCGTCTGCAGCAACTGGAAGGTGGTGGGGGTGTGGGGCGCCAATGCCGGGCCGCCAGGAGGAGTCGGGGGGCCTCTCCTACCCAGGGTGTGGGGGCTGACGAGTCAGGGTGGACTATGTCCCAGACCGGTCAGCCTGGGGGCAGTGGCCGCTGCTCCGCGGTGAGGTCTCCCACCTGGGAGTCCTGGCCTGGCCTTGCTGCTGCCTTAAGCTGGGGGTAACCCAACCATTCTTGGCGCCTGCCTTTTCTCTTTTCCCCTGGTCTCAGGGTCTCAGATGCATCTCCCGTGAAAGTGCTTTGTGAGTCACACAGGGCTCGTGGGTAGAGGGCTGCTGGCATGGCCTCCACCCACAGAGGTTCACCGAGGCCCCGCGACTGGATGCTCAGAGAGAATCAGAGCTGGGCCCAGAACCCTGCTCATGCTCAAGGGGAAGAGAAGGCCCAGCCTGGGAGTCCTGCTTCCCTGTGGACCCTTGTTAGGCCCCAACCTAGTATGTTCTTCTCTGGCAGAAACTGAGCTTCATCAGCTTTGCCCTCGGGCACAGCCTGGGTGACTCCAGAAGTTTTCTCCGAATAAGCTCGTCTGACCAGTCCCGCTTCACTCTTCCTCATGATGAGATGTTCATGGTGCGTGAGTCAGTGGACAAAGGGCCTCCGTCTCAGCGATATTAAATGGCTTCTTTTTTCCCTTGTAGGAGAAGTATATATCACTGTTATTGATGACACCGTGTCAAAGGTCGGGAAGTTATCGTTTGGGAATTTGGGTCTGGGTGCCAGCAAATGGACAGTAATGACGGGCTGCTCTGGCTGGCACTGTGGCCACCATGTGCACGAGACCCTCCAGGAGCTGTGGAACCCTGTGCTCTTATGGGGGGCGGATTGGAAGACATGAGTGTGCCCACTCTTGGGGACTGCCGGTGATAAAATGGTGTCACATGGATGTCGCCGGCTGGTGGGCACTCCAGGAGTACAGAGAGGCCAGGGAGTGCTTGGCCTGAGGTAGGTCCGTCCAAGAGCTGTCGGTCAGCTGTCCACAGCTTCGGCATCTGCCGGGGGTCTTTCTGCCAAGCATGGCTCTCTGTGACAGCTGAGGGGTGAGCAGTAGTAAGCTGGAAAGACAGAGGAGCTCCAGGCCTCTGACAGTCTGCACTTGGCTGGACGGACCTGACACCGAGGCTCCAGCTTCTGTGGGCCTTTCAGGCTTGGGGATCTGAGTGATTCGGGACCTGGGCCCCTCTGAGGACTGACCGGTGATGAAAATATTGTAGAATTAGATGGTGCTGGTGTTTGCACAAATTTGTGCATTTACCAAAAACTGCTCCATTGTTCACCTGTTTAAAGGGTGCATTTTATGGGGTGTGGATCATCTCTCAATTTAAACATAGTATGAAAAAAATTCACAAAGGGAGGAGAAACCAGCCGCAGGGGGTGGTCTCACCGAACTAGGGACATTTGACTGGAACCTGCGGAGTCTGCACCTAGGGGAAGGCCAGTCAACACGCATCTCAACGTCTCAGAGCTAAATGGTAAAATGAAATGAGCTGTTTGATGTGGTCAGTGAGTATTAGCTCTTCAACGTGATGAGAGAGCGGGAAGTAGGGACGGAAGCCGTGAGATACCTGGACCTCTGTTGTGCTGTGATTTCCAGCTGCCGAACATGTTTTCTTTTCCTGGTCATGCCAGGTTTCACCATGGATATCTGCTGCTGTTTTACAGGTGTGATTGCGTTTCAGTCTCCTGTAACTTATTAAATAGTTCTGTGACAGAACTGACTTTTGCTTCCAAATCATTCTGTACCTAAAACAATAAAGACTTCAAAACAAAACCCCCAAACTGTCGTATGGCTAGTCCCCAACTTGGGCCAGCTGCCGATTTGCAGCTCCACCCCTAAAGTACGAGCCCAGGGCCAGGTCCTGTTGGGTCACTGGGCTTTGGGACTGGGCAGGCCTGGGTTGGTTTGGGCCCAGCCCTGGGGCCTCCTGGGCCCCGTGCCCTTGGGAAGCTTTGCAGTATTGGAGAGGACAGAACGCATCCCAAAGGCTGGTTGTGGACAGGGAGGGAGATTGCGCGTGTAGTGCTGAGTACAGGGTAGGCCTCAGTAGCCAGATGCAGCTATGTAGCGGGTGGACACCAAGAGGATTCTGGGAGGCCAACCCGTACAGCACTTGAGTGAGCCTCGCTGGAGGAGAGGTCCACGGGGTAGTGGCTGCCCATTTTCCTGACTATCAATACACCCAACTCTGCTCACCTAGGCCCAGAGGAGTGCCCCGCTGTTGTTGGATGAATTCAGCTGTGACCTTGGGGTAACCACCCAGATTTTGCATGGTGAGACCTTTGAGCTCACTGCTGGCCACTCCTTTGTCCCCCCTGGAAAGAGACGTGGTTCTTGCCAGAGGTACCAGGTTCAGGGAGCCCCCTGCCCGCTCCACTCCCATGCCTCTCTCCAGGGGTGCTGGGGTCCCGGGACCCCTGTCCTGCCCAAGAAAGACACCTCACACCCATGAGCAAGCCTGTTGTCCCGGGGCTGCCCCAGCAGCCTTCTAAAATAATCGCGGCACAGAAGGCCTGGAATGTCTTATATTTGGAATTGCTGTTGGAAACAGTTCTGGCCAAATGTAACACCCATCTGTTTGGGAGGGTCTTAGAGTCAGAAAATGAGGTGGTTCAGCAGGAGGGGGCTTGGCAGCACCAAAGCTCAGGGCTGGGGGCGGGGATCAGGGTCAGCTGGCTCTCACTCGGCCTGGGAGGCCCTCACCCCTGCAGCCTGGACCACGCCCGTCATGCCGGATGGCCCCAGTTGGAGAAAGGTTTCCCTGTATCAAACCCGGCTTTCTTCCTGAACCTTCTACCCAGGGGTCAGTCCTTCAGGAGTCTGGGACCTGTCCCCTCCCAGCTCTGAATAGCCTTTTAGCCGTTGAAGCTGGCGTCCTTCCTGCTGAGTCTCATTTCTCCAGATGAAGTGACTCCTTCCCCTTCGCTGTCTGGCACCCAGCCCTGAAGGCGAGTGTCCTCTGGGCTCTGACCTGGCCGGGTGGCACAGAGCAACACCCTCCCAGCATCCTCAGTGCCATGCCTTCGTTAATGTAGCCTGAGGTGCTTGCGTCCCTGCAGCTCTGTGATGATTCATTATGCACTTACGTCAGCTAAACCCCTCGTGTAGTTTCCAGGTTGGCCTCTTTCCCCTACATCGTCATCGCACAGTTGGCTTTTAAAGAGTAAAATATGGATATTTAGGTTTATTTTGTTACGCTTCCACTTGTTATTTGAGTGTGCCTGTAACCCAATGTGGGCTCTGGCTGCTCGCTGCTCAAAAGCCAATAAAGAGGCAAGGTTAGTAGAAAGGAAAGTTTATTTTGGACGCCGGCAACTGGGGTGGGGGAGTGGACGCTTCTGCAAAGGCCCACTCCCCACCCCCTACTCCCTCCAATCAGGGGGCAAGAGCTTTTGTAGAGGGAGGTCCGTGCAGACACAGCACAGTCAGCTCTGACAGACATCTTGACATTGGTGATCTGACCAGCGTCATCTTGAATGTTTTAGGTACAGTTAATCTTCAGTTCCAGGGTCAGTTCGTTTCCATTTTCTTGAGGCCAGTTCTCAGAATTCTAGCAGCTTATGTCGTGGTGACGGTCTGGTCACCCTGTAGTTAACGTCTTCCACCTGGTGGGGTTTCAGTATCTATAAGACAGCTCACAGGGTTCGGGTCAGAGTACTCTCTGCAGCCCTTGCGGTGGCACTGAAGGTCCTTGACTTCATGACTGCGTGACTATTATCTGGTTTTGGTGCACTGTTTGCTTTGTCTCTGCATTTGCTCACTTTTCTGATTAAACTTAGCCTTTGGCTGACGTCATCCCACAGACAAAGGCAGGTGGCGGACATGGTCCATAATGTCCTGCTCTGGTGTTTTGAGGTGCGTTTTGAGCCCTATTTCTGATATTTCTGCTCTCCTTTTCAACGTTTTTTGAATGGTCTTAACATATCCAAGTGGCTGGCACTCTTCAAAAATTATTATCTGACTCTTTCTCCCCAGAGAGTAAGTAGTTGTGGGGAATCACTCCCTCGTGTAAATCGCTTCAGCTGTGTCCAACTCTCTGCGACCCCATGGACTGTAGCCCGCCAGGCTCCTCTGTCCGTGGGATTCTCCAGGCAACTGGAGCAGGGTTGCCCATGCCCTCCTCCAGGAGATCTTCCAACCCAAGGATGGACCCAAGGTCTGACTCTTGTGTCTCCTGCATTGGCAGGCAGATTCTTGACCCACTGGCACCACCCAGGAAGCCCACCTGGGAAGATCATAGTATTGTTTATTCAAGACAGTCTTACCGCGGATTCTTCACAGGTGCTCAGTTTGTCTGCTGGAGTTACTTCTAGATCTCTAAAGAATTGTCTGGAGTCAGCAGATTCTTCGTGAAGTTACTTTGTGTTTAAAATTAAGCCAGGTTTTAGAGACTCTTGTTCTATTTATGAGCCACCCATCTACAAGAAACGTTATTACCACAAAATAAACTCATAGTGGAAAGCCTGAGCCCAGGGTTGGGATTTTAGGTGACAGTCGATGTGATAGAATTCCAGTTCTACCAACCAATTTAGATGGTTGTGTGGCAGGCCTTGCTAACGACTCTATAAACTTGAGCTTCCTATTAAAGTTCAGATTCTGATGACAGTCTCAGAGGCATCGGTCACTTCCCACCGGCATCTTTCTTGGGCAAAGCTGTAAATTAGCAGCACTCATAGGAAATGGTGTGAGCCCGGAGGGACCTCCAACAGACTCGTTGCTACAAGGTGCCCAGTTGCACTTTGAGTTGTACTGCCCAACTGCACTTTGAGCTCCACGCAGATCTGATTTTGGGCATTTATTCTTCAGCTCTTAGATTAAGCTGTGACTGAGCCTGCGGTGACAGGTGCTATGTTTCCGTCTTGATGTAGGTTCCCTGTTTGAAGAGGGGAAACCTCACAGCTGATGTGGGGGCCACTTGTAATCGACAGACGCAGTGTCATCGGGGTTGTGTACGTGGCTGAACACGGATCTGGGGAAGATCTCCTCGCCAGTGCTTGAGCATCTCTAAGGACTAGTCTTGAAGCAAGTCCTTTTGGAGGTGTGGCTGACCAGGCTGAGACGTACAAGCACTATCCTTCCAGTGTGTGTGCACGGATTCTAGGCAATCTGTGGGCAGATTCCAGACACCTCACTACTTCTCCAAGGTGTTCTCTCTGGACACTGGCAGTGGGTGATTTCTAAAGGGCCATGCAGAAGGCACTGTACAAATGCCAGAGGGGAAGATGATCGGTCCCTGAGAAACTGCTCTAGTTGTCAGGAAATCTTTGGATTCCCTGGTGGCTCAGATGGTAAAACATCTGCCTACAATGCAGGAGACCCAGGTTCAACCCCCAGGTTGGGAAGATTCCCCTGGAGAAGGAAATGGCTACCCACTCGAGCATTCTGGCCTGGAAAATCCCATGGACGGAAGAGCCTGGTGGGCTACAGTTCATGGGGTCGCAAAGAGTCGGACACGACTGAATGACTTCACTTTCTTTTCTTTTCACTAGTGAGTGGGGAGGGGTTCCGGAAAAGGGGTGTCTGCAGCCCACCTGTGCCCCCAGGGCACTGCCATCTCTGCGGGGGGGGTGGGGGTGGTGAGGGTGGCCAAGGGCCAGAAGGAAGCCCTGGGTGCAATCAGCGGTGCACAGCTACAGTCCCCAGACCTGTGGGACCTTAGTAAGATCTGCTGTTTCCTTCACTGAAAAGAGGGAAGCCGGGTTGGAGACGCTGGGAGAATAGAAAGTATGGAGTCGAGAGGGACAGAGGCATGCCACTGTCGAGCAGGGAGCCATACATCAGCCTGGTTTCCAGGCAGCCCCAGGCTGAGTGTGCATGAAGGGTGTTGGGCATGGGGCGGGGCAGGGCGGGGAGGGGGTCAGGAGGTGTGTGTTGAAAAAGGCACGAGACAGAAACAAAGGGGGAAGTTTTGAAGGAAAAAAAAGGGTAAAGACTTAAGGTCTCTGCCAAAGAAAAAGGAGAAGAAGTGAAAAGAGGTGTAGAAAACTCTCAACTTGGAAATTCTATTAAAGTAAAAAATTGCTGGAGCATTCCCCAGTGACCTAGTGGTTAGGTTTCTGGGCTTTCACTGTCGTGGCCCAGGCTCAAATCCTGGGCGAGGAACTGAGATCCTCCAAGCTGCGTGGAACTGCAAAAAAAAAAAAAAAAAAATTTACAACAATGAAATCTGTTTGTGTTTGGCTGCAGTGTATATATTATCTTATCTACTTTTATGAATGTTCAAAATTCTTCCTAATTAAATAATTAGAGAAGTGCCATAATAGATATATTATCTGACCCCATCCAATATAACCTGATACGTCTATGATTTTAAAAAATATAAAATATGCAGATATGTATTTGAGGGTGCACTGAAAATTTCTGGAGGGATGTATGAGAAACTGATAACAGCCTCACCCTTGAGGTTTATATGGATTACCTTGTCATGAGGAAAGCACAAGGAGTTTTCCTGTTTTACAGATGAATTTAATGCTATCCCCATCCTCCCCACCATGACTTAGAGGATAGGGCCTGGGGATCAAAAGTTAAAGCCACAAGGGAAATTGAGGCTGAGGACTTTAAAACAAAGCTGTGCTCATTATAGTGTTATAACTTGTTTTGTTTTACTTATATTTATTATTTATTTTTGGCTGTGCTGGGTCTTTGTTGCTGCTCAGACTTTTCTCTAGTTGCGGCAGGTGGGGGCTGCTCTCCCGCTGGGGGGTGTGCGGGCTTCTCTCTGCAGTGGCTTCTCTTCCTGTGGAGCTCGGGCTCCAGGGTGCGCAGGCTTCACTAGTTGCAACACATGAGCTCAGCAGATGCGACTCCCAGGCGCCAGGGCACAGGCTCAGAGCTGTGGCGCACGACCCAGTAGATGCGGCTCCCAGCCTCTAGAGCACAGGCTCAGGAGCTGTGGCGCACGGCCCAGTTGCTCCTTGGCATGCTGGGATCAGGAATCGAACCTGTGTCTCCTGCACTGGGAGGCAGATTCTTTACCACTGAGCCATCAGGGAAGCCCATTCTTTTGTTTACTTGATATAAGGAAAGAATTAGCCCATGGTCAAAGAAAATATCTATCTGTAGTGTTAAAGTACAATAACATATATTTGGAGAAAGTGAAAGCATAGTCACTCAGTCGTGCCCGACTCTCCGCGACCCCATGGACTGTATGTAGCCCACCAGACCTCCTTGTCCATGGGATTTTCCAGGCAAGAATACTGGAGTTGGTTGCCAGTTCCTCCTCCAGGGGATCTTCCCAATCCAGGGATCAAACCCAGATCTCCCACATTGCAGGCAGATTCTTTACCATCTGAGCCACCAGAGGACTCTCTGATGCAGAGGATTTGTGGGAAAAGAAAGAATCATTATTCTGACTCCTGTTAAAGAATGATAAGGCGACTATTGAGGGCTATAGGGGTAGGGACCACTGAGGTGGGATCTTGCAGTAGGGGAAGGAGATTGGAGTCAACTCCAGATGCAGCAAGAAAAGGTGGGAATTTGTAGCCCAGGAGGATGTGCGTTGGAGGATGGGAAGCTAACTAAGAGGAAACAGCAGGGGTAAGAGGAGAGTCCAGCTAAATGGCTAAATCCTGACAGGATTCTTGTTAAAACTGGGGGATGCAGAGACAGAGAGGGAAAGTCTAAGAGTCAAGGCTGAGCTGGGAAGAAGGCCCAGAGGAACCTGAGAACAGTTTGGTCAAATAGAGACTGTCAGCTCCTGTGTGAAAAGTGTCGCACGCATGCCGTGGGATCTGGGTGAACAGCTCCATGTGCGTGGACACGCTTGGCGTTCTCCTGGTGTCTGCATGCCATGGTGGGGATGTTTCTACATTGTGTTAAAAACAGGTTCCTATCAACCTAGAAAGATACATTTCATAATTTTGCTTTAACATTCAGAGTCTGGAATGGGACTGGAATTTCACACGGAATTGTAATACTGGCAGAGCGACAGCTGTTCTGTTATTGCCATGAACAGAGGAGAGAGGAACCGGAAGGGGCATAAAATTTTCATGGCCTCTCTGCTCTTGTACAGTCTTTGTAATCTGGTGTTGTTTCAAAGTTCACTCATTGTGGAAACCGCCTCGGCCCAAGGTGCCTAGAAAGAACCAAAATAAAAAAAAGGAAAGCACAGAAAAAAACAAATGGGGACTTGCCTGGGGCCAGTGTAGACCGTGCCTGAGTCCAGGAGAGCCTGGGTGGACCTGTGAAGGGTGGGGAGATCGTCCGGGGCAGGGGCAGTTGGAAGCAGCTCGTGGGCTAGGGGAGAAGAAAGCGGTGGTGTCTTAATAAACCGAACGAGGTTAACATAATTGCTTGTTGATTTCCATTGTCACGCAAATGGCGTGATTTCACCTTCCTGGGGGTAAAAAGATCCATCTGTTTTATTCACAGGTTGTACTCTGACTATCTCTACTTTGCAAGTTCGAATAAATCTGCAGATGACTTCCATGAAAAAGTGACAGAAGCTCTGCAGCTGTTTGAAAATTGCATGCTGGATTATTCATTGCGCGCCTGCGTCTACAACAACACCCTCAACAACGCCATGCCTGTGCGTACGCCGAAGGGCTGCTCCACGGTTATTGTGCCAGGGCATTGTGGATGGGGATTTTAGCATTTAAACAGAGAAGCGTTTTAATGTGCAAATGCCTCTCCCCATGCCTTTGAGCGGTGGCTAATGCCAAACAAATATTCATGGATGTAAAAACTATAAAAGCTGATGGGCCCTTTCAGCTGGCACCCTGCTTTCTTCCTCACTGCTGGCTCAGTTGCAATGCTCACTCCCCCCCTGTGAAAGAAAGAGGGTGCATTTAGGAAGATTATTATTTAGCGAGGCTCAGAAAACACACCCTGCAATTAGGACTGGCAGACGTGAGCACCCAACTCTCTGATTGTCTTAAGAGTGTTCTCTCTAATGCTGGATTGTTTTGTTGGTTTAAAAAATTACCCACCAGTGACTTTCAGTGCTTCTCCGACTGAGTCTTAATGGAAATTTTTTCCCATTGATCTCTCTTTTCTTTGCTCTCATTTGCCTTTAGGATATAGCGATACGTTTCTTGCTGGTGTTGTTCAGTCGCCCAGTCGTGTCCGACTCTGTGACCCCCTGGACAGCAGCACAGCAGGCCTCCCTGTCCTTCACCATCTCCCGAAGTTTGTCCAAGTTCGTGTCCATTGCTTCGGCGATGCCATCCAACCATCTCATCCTCTGTTGCCCTCTTCTCTTCCTGCCTTCAATCTTTCCGCGCATCAGGGTCTTTTCCAATGAGTCGGCTCTTTGCATCAGGTGGCCAAAGTACTGGCGCCTTGGTTTCAGCATCAGTCCTTCCGATGAGTATTCAGGGTTGATTTCCCTCCAGGTTGACTGGTTTGATCTCCTTGTCCCTGCATTTTTTCCCATGCAAAAGAAGCTGTTACTGGTGACTTCAGCACGGTGTAGCTAAGGGATGGTTTCTGTACTGCACAGCACCCTGGGTTGTCCCAAGTGCCTTCTCAACAGGTTCGCTGTAGTGCTAAGTCTCCTTCGGCCCCCGAGGGTGGTCCACAGGCTTGCTCCACTGTGTGCGCCACGTGGTCGACCTGCTTGAGGTGGAGGCTGGGGAATCCCCAGGTGTGATGGGGTTCGAAGTCAAGAGGGTTCACTCCCTTCTCTTTGTTGTCTAGACTGTCTTATCTGACAGTGTTGTAGGAAGGGGGCTCTTGTCTAACACTTGGAAATGAATTGTCCAAGGAGACACACGTGCCAACAAAGCAAGAGACTTTATTGGGAAAGGGTGCCCCTGTGGAGAGCAGCAGGGTAAGGGAACCCAGGAGTACTGCTCCACCAGGTGGCTCAGACTTTTTCGTGCTGATGGGGTTAGTTTCCAGGTTGTCTCTGGCCAATCACTCTGACTCCATCCTAGCTGGTGGTGGGTGCATGGCCCAGCCAAGATGGATTTCAGCGAGGAGGATTCTGGCAGGTTGGAAGGACATATGGACTGGCTTCTGCTCTTTTCTTGACCCTTCCTGAATTATTCTGGTTTGTGGTAGCTTGTTAGTTCCGTATTCCTTACCGCGGGTTCCTGACCTGGTGTTAAGACAGCTTATGCAGGTGACTCCTGTCTTGCCTGGCCGGGGTAGGTGGTTCCAGTCAGCATCTCCCCTAAGAGCAGGACGCACAGAGGAGCAGGTAGGATCCCAGGCTGCCCTGTGGGCATGTATAGTTTTGCAGGGAAGACGCACACAAAGCATCAGCGCAGAATCTGGCCCCTGAGCCCGGGAGCCCGTCCCGCCTGCCTGCCCGCCCTCTCCGCACCTCCCACCTCCCTCTCCATCACTGCTCTACAGCCGCACCGCCCCCCTCCCCGCCCCCGCTGGGTCCTCTTGCCCCAGAGCAGGGATTCACAGGTGTGGTCCAAGACCAAGAGTATCGGCATCCCTGGGGACTTGTCAGGAACGCACACTCTCAGGTTGAGCCCCAGACTCCGGAATCAGGGGCTTTGGCGGAGCGGGGGTGGGCGGGTCTATCTGCCCGTGCAGCAGCCCTCCTGGGGTTGTGTTGGGCGCTCATCTTGGGGACGCCTGGTTCCAGAGCCTACCCCACGCCCCTCCCTGGCACGTGCTCCTCATCCTTCGGGTCTTGCTTTAATCTTGACTTCCATTCGTTCTCTTTCCACGCCTTTCATTTCCCCACAGCCTGGATCACAGTTGGCCATTATAGATAATTGTTCTTCACCAGTTTAGCTCCACATCCACCAGATTGCAAGCTCCACGTGGCCAGGGGCCACGTCTGTTACATAGCAGCGGATCCCCGTTGCTTAGCATGTAACCTGGCATGCAGGATGCACTAGAATATTTTCAGAATGAATGAATGGGCAGTCTGTGAAACTAGTGGAGAAGCTGGGTGGAGAGTTCCAACCAAATTCCTAATGAGGAACAGAGGGGGTCGGTGTGCGCTTGTCAGGGGAGACTCTGCACTGCACTCCTCAGCCCTTTCTCAGCCTGGGGTGGGGGTACAGGCCCCCAGGGCGAGGGCCCAGCTTCAGAACCAGGCTCTGGTGGGTGTTCTCCAGCCAACCCTGGCAGGCTCCTCGCCCTCCCTGGGCCTCTTGTGTTTCCACCCAGAGCCGGCTGAAGTAGATAACCACAAAGGCTTCTCTCAGCTCTAATGTTTTTAAATTTTAAACGTATTGGGCACTACTCCTAAAGACTCTTTTTGATCCCCGTTCCACTGTGATTCTCTGATCGGTACTGGGGAAAGATGAGGGAAGGGGAGGTGTGAGCCTGTCTTAGGTTTGTTAGCAGTGATGCTCCATGAACCAGAAACTGTCACTTGAGGTGAGCGGCACTTCTCTTGACTGGTAAGGGGGCTGGGGGTTGGGGGTGAGGGGTTGGAGTGAGACAGGGGTGTCCAGGGGACCGGGAGGGCTTGCCCACCCCTCTGCCCCTGCAGAGCCCTCTCCGGTCTATCCCCTGCTTGCCCCGGACAGTCCCTCTGCTGCTGACCAGCCCTCCTGGGAAGGTGGACTCAGTTGCGGGAGGCCTGCCTGGCCCAGTGCAGGGGGGCTCCGTCCATGAAGGCACAGACGCACTTCCAGGGAAATGCTGTCCCCTGTGGCCGGGTCCAGGGACCACTGCGGCTACTTTAAAACACCCCCGTCCTGCCACAAAGGCAGAACCTTCTAGAAGGTTCTCAGGAGCGAAGGCAGGTTCTCTGGAAGAGATAAACCTGGTCAGGCTGGTCCTCTGTGGGAGGGACAGACAGATTGAGAACAGAAAGCTCTCGATGATTTAGCAAGAAGCCATGCTCGCAGCGGTTGTCTGTGTTGGAGGCGACATGTGTGTTTATTTCTGAGGCTGACACATGCCCATTTTCTCTTTATTTCTGGCCCAACTTGAGATCTTTTTACGAGCTGGTGTCTGAGGTAGCTGCAACCTGAGGGCTGCAGGCAGCTAATGAATTCTGGAGACAGCCTCCCCCACTCCAATGGTTTTCCTTCTTCCACCGCCTCCCACACAATTAGAAGAACAATGAAATGGAAAAAAAGAATAGCGAGAGATGAAGCCAGTTAGTGTCTGTACATATTTTGTCAAGCGTTTCACTGTCTTATGGTTGTCACCGTGTTCATCGTGGGAGTGCCAGGGCGCTTGGCTTCAATGCGGGATGAGGGGATCATGACTGGGATCCTGGTCCCCCGCCCTGAGCTGGGAGGGAGCAGAAATAGGAGGTGAAAGTGTCTGCATCAGGAACAGGACTGGGCACTGGGAGGCGCTCCCGTGGGAGGGGTGGGTTGGGGGTCCAGCCAGGCCAAGGGCTTTGCACATGAGGAGAGCCAGGCGAGGCCGGGCGTCAGTGTGGGGAGCTCAGCCTCAGAGACTCGAGGCGGGGGCAGCAGGCAGGGGGCTGGACAAAGAGAAGAGGCGCACGCAGAGGCAGCGGGACACAGAGCGGGGTCCCTGGGTGCGGGGCGCGGGTGGGAGTGCGGGGCAAAGGGGGCACCTCGGAGCAGAAGGGGAAGGGTTTGCTGTTTTTCTGGAGCTTTGCAAAGCCAACCGTGAAGTCAGAGGGAGCAGTCTCCAAGGTCACTCTCCCTTCTCACACTGCACACTGGGGGAAGTCCGCAAAGCGCCGTCAGGTTCGGTAACTCACTGGAAGGAGTCACAGAGCACACGGTTGGCTGTTACACTGGTGGTTGCGGTTTGCAGCAGGAAAGGGACACGGATTAAAGTCAGCCGAGGGAAGAAGCGCGCGTGATGGCACACACAGCGTATCGCCAGCCGGGGATGCCCACCCAAGCCTTTGGTGTCTGCAGCGCTTCTCGAGGCTCCGTCGTGTACTGCCCGCCTGGCTGACCTTTACCCGTCCAGTCCCTCCTGGAGGTCAGACCGGTCCTGCGAGGCCCAAAGCCCCCATCCTAACTCACGCTGTTAGACTGTCCAGTGGCCAGACCCAGCCCCCCCGGCAAGCGAGATACTCTCATCAGGCAGGACGTCCCAGGTGGCTTTAGGTGGCCTCCCAGGAGCCAAGGACCGAGGCGAGATGTCTCTGTGGGTCAGGTTAACGCTTCACCACCACGCTTGCAGTGTGGCACGAGAGAAGGCCCAGGAGAAGGACAAGGACCCCAAAGTGCAGGTGGACAGGAATGGCTTCGAACAACACTGCTCAGACTCGGGTGTGCACACGGACCTCCACGTGGCGCCTGGCTCGGGCGGTTCCTCCTGGGCTGCTTGCTGGGGCGTTTGCAGGTGTCCCTCACGGCTGTAGTGTGCTGCGTGTAGAAGCAATGGCAACTGGGTCCTGTGGAAAGGAATCCCACGCCACTGGTGGGCACAGCCGTGGCCTCTCCCTTCCCCCGGGTCCTCTCTCTGAGATGTCGTGAAGATGCCTTCACAGTGGTTCTGAGGATGAACTGAGACCCTGGGTGTGGGAATCCTTTGTGCACGGGACACAGAGGCCTGCACAGGGCAACGAGCATGAGTGGCGTTTAAAATCCAACTTCTGGGGCCATCCCTGGTAGTCCAGTGGTTAAGACTTCGCCTTCCAATGCAGAAGGTGGAGGTTCGGTCCCTGGTCACAGAGCTAAGATCCCACACGTCTCTTGGCCAAAATGTAAAAACAGAAGCAGTACTGTAACAAATTCAGTAAAGACTTAAAAAGTTCAGCTCAGTCGCTCAGTCGTGTCTGACTTTTTGTGACACCGTGGACTGCAGCACGCCAGGCCTCCCTGTCTATCACCAGCTCCCGGAGCCTACCCAAACGCATGTCCATTCAGTCGGTGATGCCATCCAACCATCTCATCCTCTGTCGTCCCCTTCTCCTCCTGCCTTCAGTCTTTCCCAGCATCAGGGTCTTTTCCAGTGAGTCAGTTCTTGGCATCAGGTGGCCAAAGTATTGGAGCTTCAGCCTCAGCATCAGTCCTTCCAATGAATATTCAGGACAGATTTCCTTTAGGATGGACTGGTTTGTTCTCCTTGCAGTTCAAGGGACTCTCAAGAGTCTTCTCCAACACCACAGTTCAAAAGCATCAATTCTTCGGCGCTCAGCTTTGTTTATAGTCTAACTCTCACATCCATACATGACCACTTGTCCTTTTCATTATAGGGGACTGGAATGCAAAAGTAGGAAGTCAAGAAACACCTGGAGTAACTGGCAAATTTGGCCTTGGAGCACGGAATGAAGCAGGGCAAAGGCTAATAGAGTTTTGTCAAGAGAATGCACTGGTCATAGCAAACACCCTCTTCCAACAACACAAGAGAAGACTCTACACATGGACATCACCAGATGGTCAACACCGAAATCAGATTGATTATATTCTTTGCAACCAAAGATGGAGAAGCTGTATACAGTTAGCGAAAACAAGACCAGGAGCTGACTGTGGCTCAGATCATGAACTCCTTATTGCGAAGTTCAGACTTAAATTGAAGAAAGTAGGGAAAACCACTAGACCATTCAGATATGACCTCAATCAAATCCCTTATGATTATGCAGTGGAAGTGAGAAATAGATTTAAGGGACTAGATCTGATTGATAGAGTGCCTGATGAACTCTGGATGGAGGTTCGTGACATTGTACAGGAGACAGGGACCAAGACCATCCCCATGGAAAAGAAATGCAAAAGAGCGAAATGGCTGTCTGAGGAGGCCTTACAAATAGCTGTAAAAAGAAGAGAGGCGAAAAGCAAAGGAGAAAAGGAAAGATATAAGCATCTGAATGCAGAGTTCCAAAGAATAGCAAGGAGAGATAAGAAAGCCTTCCTCAGTGATCAATGCAAAGAAATAGAGGAAAACAACAGAATAGGAAAAACAAGAGACCTCTTCAAGAAAATTAGAGATTCCAAGGGAACTTTTCATGCAAAGATGGGCTCGATAAAGGACAGAAATGGTATGGACCTAACAGAAGCAGAAGATATTAAGAAGAGGTGGCAGGAATACACAGAAGAACTGTACAAAAAAGATCTTCACGACCAAGATAGTCACGATAATGTGATCACTGACCTAGAGCCAGACATCTTGGAATGTGAAGTCAAGTGGGCCTTAGAAAGCATCACTACGAACAAAGCTAGTGGTGGTGATGGAATTCCAGTTGAGCTATTTCAAGTCTTGAAAGATGATGCTGTGAAAGTGCTGCACTCAATATGCCAGCAGATTTGGAAAACTCAGCAGTGGCCACAGGACTGGAAGAGGTCAGTCTTCATTCCAATCCCAAAGAAAGGCAATGCCAAAGAATGCTCAAACTACCGCACAATTGAACTCATCTCACACGCTAGTAAAGTCATGCTCAAAATTCTCCAAGCCAGGCTTCAGCAGTATGTAAACCGTGAACTCCCAGATGTTCAAGCAGGTTTTAGAAAAGGCAGAGGCACCAGAGATCAAATTGCCAACATCCGCTGGATCATGGAGAAAGCAAGAGAGTTTCAGAAAAACATCTATTTCTGCTTCATTGACTATGCCAAAGCCTTTGACTGTGTGGATCACAATAAACTGTGGAACATTCTGAAAGAGATGGGAATCCCAGACCACCTGACTTGCCTCTTGAGAAACCTGTATGCAGGTCAGGAAGCAACAGTTAGAACCGGTCATGGAACAACAGACTGGTTCCAAATAGGAAAAGGAGTGCGTCAAGGTTGTATATTGTCACCTTGCTTATTTAACTTATATGCAGAGTACATTATGAGGAACGCTGGGCTGGAAGAAGCACAAGCTGGAATCAAGATTGCTGGGAGAAATATCAATAACCTCAGATATGCAGATGACACTACCCTTATGGCAGAAAGTGAAGAGGAATTCAAAAGCCTCTTGATGAAAGTGAAAGAGGAGAGTGAAAAGGTTGGCTTGAAGCTCAACATTCAGAAAACAAAGATCATGGCATCTGGTCCCATCACTTCATGGGAAATAGATGGAAAAACAGTGGAAACAGTGTCAGACTTTGTTTTTTTGGGCTCCAAAATCACTGCAGATGCTGATTGCAGCCCTGAAATTAAAAGACGCTTGCTCCTTGGAAGGAAAGTTATGACCAACCTTGATAGTATATTAAAAAGCAGAGACATTACTTTGCCGACCAAGGTCCGTCTAGTCAAGGCAATGGTTTTTCCCGTGGTCATGTATGGATGTGAGAGTTGGACTGTGAAGAAAGCTGATCGCCGAAGAATCGATGCTTTTGAACTGTGGTGTTGGAGAAGACTCTTGAGAGTCCCTTATACTGCAAGGAGATCCAACCAGTCCATTCTAAAGGAGATCAATCCTGGATGTTCATTGGAGGGACTGATGCTAAAGCTGAAACTCCAATACTTTGGCCACCTCATGAGACGAGTTGACTCACTGGAAAAGACTCTGATGCTGGGAAAGGTTGGGGGCGGGAGGAGAAGGGGACGACGGAGAATGAGATGGCTGGATGGCATCACCGACTCTGTGGACATGAGTTTGAGTGTACTCCGGGAGTTGGTGATGGACAGGGAGGCCTGGCGTGCTGTGATTCATGGGGTCGCGGAGAGTCGGACACGACTGAGCGACTGAACTGAACTGAACTGAACTGAACTGACTAGATGGACCTTTGTTGGCAAAGTAATGTCTATGCTTTTTAATATGCTGTCTAGGTTGATCATAATTTTGCTTCCAAGGAGCAAGCATCGTTTAATTTCATGGCTACAGTCACCATCTGCAGTGATTTTGTAGCTCAGAAAAATAAAGTCTGTCACTGTTTCCATTGTTTCCCCATCTATTTACCATAAAGTGATGGGACCAGATACCATGATCTTAGTTTTCTGAATGTTGAGTTTAAGTAAACTTTTTCACTCTCTTCTTTCGCTTTCATCAAAACGCATTTTAGTTCTTCATTTTCTGCCATAAGGGTGGTGTCATCTGCATATCTGAGGTTATTGATTTTTCTCCCGGGCAATCTTGATTCCAGCTTGTGCTTCATCCAGTCCAGCATTTCGGTCCACATAAAAAATCCAACTTTTGAAGATAGTTGTTTGCTGGGCTTACTCTCGCTGTCGGTTTATAATGCGTAATACGTTTGGAAAAGCGTACACGGTGTTGGAGGAATTACCCCTGAGCTAACGCCCGTCTTCTTGCTCGGTCCTAGGTGAGGCTCCAGGTCGGGCTGTACGCCGTGTACCTTCTAGACTGGCTCACCGTCTTTAACAAGGAGCAGTTCCTCATCCTCCGCCTGGAAGACCACGCCTCCAACGTCAAGGACACCATGCACAGGGTCTTCCAGTTCCTCGGCCTCGGTACGTATCTCGAGCTGGACACCCACTGAGCAGGGCGTGAGTGCCATGGACACCGACCCGCCAGGCCCCAGGCAGAGTCTGTGAGCCTGGGAGGGGGGCCTGTGCTGGGAGGCCAGTTAGTGCCTGTTGGTGAAGCACCAGCTCCAGATGGGGCCTTGAGTGCAGTGTCGGGAGGGGGTCTCTGGGGAGGAAGAGACGGCCACTCATCTGGGAGCTCACGGTCCAGTGTAATGAGAGGAGGAAGCAAGGCTTGAATCACCGAGTGACTGACAGGGTGACATGGGGGAGGAGTGGTTTAGTGTTCTCATACACGTGAGATCCTTACACGTGACTTGGGGTCCCAGTTGCTGAAGGGCTCTTAGAAGGAGTGGTGTGAACTGCGCCATGAGGATGGACAGGGTGTCCTGGCTGCTGGAACTGTCTTGCAGAGGCCACAGGGCCTGGAGGAGGGGATGGGCAGGTCATTGGTTGTCCCTGCTTTGCTGGGACCCGTGAAAGCAGAGCCGCATGGCTGGGTTTGGGCTCCTGGGCTTCTAGGGTGAGGGACCCTGCCCCCAGGCGGGGGCACCATCCGCTCGAGTCCACAGGGCCTGGAGGAGGGGATGGGCAGGTCATTGGTTGTCCCTGCTTTGCTGGGACCCCTGGAAGCAGAGCCGCGTGGCCGGGTTTGGGCTCCTGGGCCTCTGGGGTGAGGGACCCTGCCCCCAGCAGGGGGGACCATCCGCTCGAGTCCACAGGGCCTGGAGGAGGGGATGGGCAGGTCATTGGTTGTCCCTGCTTTGCTGGGACCCCTGGAAGCAGAGCCGCGTGGCCGGGTTTGGGCTCCTGGGCCTCTGGGGTGAGGGACCCTGCCCCCAGCAGGGGGGACCATCCGCTCGAGTCCACAGGGCCTGGAGGAGGGGATGGGCAGGTCATTGGTTGTCCCTGCTTTGCTGGGACCCCTGGAAGCAGAGCCACGTGGCTGGGTTTGGGCTCCTGGGCCTCTGGGGTGAGGGACCCTGCCCCCAGCAGGGGGGACCATCCGCTCGAGTCCACAGGGCCTGGAGGAGGGGATGGGCAGGTCATTGGTTGTCCCTGCTTTGCTGGGACCCCTGGAAGCAGAGCCGCGTGGCTGGGTTTGGGCTCCTGGGCCTCTGGGGAGAGGGACCCTGCCCCCAGCCAGGGGGACCATCCGCTTGAGTGCCTAGTGGCACTTCATGGCAGCAGGCCGACTCGCTGGCCCCAGTGACGGCTGGTAGAGGCGTGTACGCGGGTGCAGAGTGCGCCCTGGCAGGCGGCACCCAGGACCCCTGAAGGGGCTGGGCCAGCCTGCACAGTCCTCCCCCACCCCACCCAGATGCCCTGCAGCCCTGTCTGATGAGCGTGCTGGGAATTTTGTCAGTTGGATATTCCCTGGGATCCATTTGCCCACCGCGGGGACTCAGGGCCCTCTTGTCGTTTGTTTCCTTCTCCTTTCCTCGGAGACCTTTAATGTGACGGAGAGTGATTACTTTTCCTTTTGAGGCCTGGAACCATTTTTCCTTTGATTGGGCCACCTGCAGACTCTGGCACATATCAGTGACTTGTCTTTGGTCCCTAAGATGGACGATGGCAAAGGCCAGTCTGCTCCTTCCTGGTCACGTAACCCAGCGACACTGGGGTGTAGTTTTTTGTGCATGGGCTCAGGACTTCAGCCTGACCCCGAGAGCCCCGGGGCACAGAGGCTGAGCAGGGATCCTGGAAGTTAAGCCACTGAGAGGCTTAAGGTCCTGAGGGCTGGGGGTGGAGGCGGCACCCTGGGGTGGCAGCACCTGCTGGTTTGTTCTTGGGCCTCTCCCCGTGGACACCCCTGCTGTAGATGGAGGTTCAGCCAGTGGGGGGGTCCCTGGGCACGGGTGGCCCCCACCCTTCCCCCCATGATGACTTCACAGCAGGACACACGGGTGAAATATGGCCCCACCCCGAGGCCCTCTGCAGCGGCCTGGAGTAGAAATGGTGGAGGCAGAGTTCGAGTGGCCGGTTACAGAGCATCTCCGTGCAGAGACTGCGTGTGGCAGGTCACAGCTCTCCAGGCACAGGCCAGCTCCTCTTTGCAGGCCTTTGGAAGTGAAACCAGGAGGCGAGGCTGCGCCCAGCAACCCAGCTGTGCTTCTGGGGACAGGTAACACACCAGACCACGTAGCCTCTCCTGGAATTTCAACCTTCCTCCCTCAGCAACTCCAAAACGAATCCAGGCAAAGAATCTGAATCTCCAAACACATTCTTACGGGAACCTGCTGTCTCCCCAGGAAGCAAACTCTCAGCAGAGTTTCTTACGCCCCTCCACTTGCCTCACAGACTTTTTCCTTTGCGTTCCAGGGCCCTTAAGTGAGAAGCAAGAGGCCTTGATGACCAAGAGCCCGGCGTCCAACACGCGGCGTCCCGAGGACCGGAATCTGGGGCCCATGTGGCCAGTCACCCAGAGGCTTCTGCGGGACTTCTACGGGCCTTTCAACGCCCGGCTGGCGCAGGTCCTTACCAACGAGGCCTTCCTGTGGAGGAAGACGTGAGACCGGCTTCCCGGCGCCAGCAGGGCCACGGCTTCTGTGACGTCCATGGTCTGAAGGTCTCTCTTGGTGGGGAACCCTTGTGCTTGGAGCCTGGAGGAGACTCCCTCCCCAGGCCCGTGTTCATGGAACCCGGTTCCGAATCCTTTGTGATGTCGCACAGCCCAGCAAGGGACCCATTGCCAGGCCCCGGATGGAGGCTGTCGGAGATTCCACTTGGAAAGGGGTCCCCTTCTGCTCTGAGAGTGTCTGGGCTCCGGGATGAGGCAGGCGGGCACAGGGCCAAGGTTGGGGAGTGGGCAGGAGGGTGCTGGGTACAGAGTCTGGGCTTTGACGATTCCAGGATCCAATGGAGGCCCCACCCCAAGGCGGGCCAGGATACACACTACACATTCAGCTTCACAAGCCTCTGTTCAGGTCACTAAACCTCATGATGGCAGAGAATGGAGGCTCTTTCTTTTTTTTTTTTTTTTCGCCTTTTACCCCCAAAGTCAGCCCTTCTGTCTCTTCAGATATAAACCCCATCAACTTCACTGTTTACGAGAGAAAAAGACACAAGCCAATTTTGGGTAGCACATTCCTGTCTCGGACCTCCTCCCCTTCTGTCCTCGTGGACTTTCCTTATGTTTAAAAAGAAAGCGAATGTATTTAAAACAAACCACTTTCTGCATTTCACTGGCTGGAGCTCTCTTTTTCTGTCTACGTAGATGTTTTCTCAAGAGTTTTTTTTCAATTTCTAACTGGAGATATAAATTCAGTTTAAAATCGGAAGGGAAATGGTTGCTGTTAATGCCAGACTGAGAACCTTGAAGGAATCGATGGAAAAATCTGTGCACCTTGGCCCCAGCTGTGCCCCTGGGGGCCGCAGAGAGCTGCCCACGTTGGGAGGTTTTAGTTCCGGGGTGACAGGCTCCACTGCTCTGCCTTCCTCTCTAGTGAGCTTGTTACTACCTTCTCCTCCATATGTAGCCAGAGGGCCTTCCTCACTCAGCGAACTGCAGAATGCCCGTTTTGGATCCAGAAATACGCACGTGAGCTCTGCCGGGGCCGGACGAGCTCTGCTGGGATTCCATACCAGAAAGCCAGGAGCAGATCCTTGATGGAACTTTCTGGGCCACTTGGCAGCTTGGTTTGCTGTCAGATGGGCTGACAGTCTTGCTGTTTCTTGGAGGTGACGGGAAAGACTGAACACCATCCTTGCACACAAGCACCCAGGCAGGACCCCCAGCTAAGCTCTGCACACGGTTGTCAGTGGAAGCTTCTGCAAGTCAGAGGTCTCCAGGTCGAGGTGCCGGGCATACCACCAGTCAGAAAGTGCAAATGCCTCCACAGGCAGCCGCCACTTGTGGGGCTGAGGAGTCACTCAGCTGTCCCAGCCCTACTGCCGTCGGAGGTGGGATGCTCCATCCAATCAAAGGTGCACAGTGGGCTCGCCCGGGCACGGCCAGGCTGTTTCTGCTGTGGAGGAGCACGGGTCCTGAACACCCACTTTCAGGGACAGGACCCCTCTTGCTCTCTCCCCATGGCACTTGGAGCAGCAGCCCACAGGAGACCTGGCCTGAGCACGAGGTTCTGTACGGAGATATCACTGGCGCACACGTGTATTTATTTGCAGTGCAGGTGTGCGTGTGTGGGCGCGTGCGTGTGTTTCTCAGTGGGTTCCCTGCAGTTCTGTTGCCCATCAGCCCTCTCCGCTCTGGACTCAACCCCCCTTCATGGGTTCATTTCTCTGCCAGTTCTTTTCTAGCTTGTCAGTTTCAGCCCACGTCTTGCTCTTCGGCCCCAGCTGTGGTCACAAGGACTTTGCCCGCGCACCCCTAGGCATGTGAACAACTGCTTCTTACAGAAGTGTTGCCCGAAAGTCTTACTTCCAATGTTGTTTGGTTTATTATACAAACCTTTCTACAGATGCAGGCCCGTCCTTCAGCGCTGATCAGCACTGTCCGCACGGACCCGGTTTCTCCAGGGTCCTTTCTCCAAAGGGCTGTCTGTCTGTCGCCTTTGCTTTCCTCTGCTCTCTCTAGCATGCGAGGCCCCGCTCCTGGTGACAGCAGAGCTGCCGTTTTGAGCGGTGGTCCTCGAGCTTATCATCCCAAACCAAAGGGAATCAGAGCCTCTCTCATGACCCAAGTTACTTTGTGTCCCCAAAGCTGTGCATCTGATTGTATTAAATTGTGCCCCCTTCATCGCGTTAAGGTGTGTTCATGAACCACCGTTGTGCTGTCGTTTTGTTAATACTGATCGTAATTAAACGTGGACCCTGGTTAGCCGTCACAGCACCCATGGGAGCATCTCCACTGAGCCCAGGTGCATGAAGGAACCACAGGAGGAGCTCAGCGTCTCACCTGCTGCACTGTGAACCCTGTACGTGGGAGACCTGCCACGTGCGGTGATGGTGAGAGAGAGGACGCGGACGTCCCCAGGGACTCCCACGTGGGGCCGGTGGAGGAGGTGCAGCCCTGTCCACAGATGGGCCTAACATCAGACATTCAGGTTTCAAGCTTGGGTGATCAAAGGTCCTGCAGCTCCCAACAGGCTGCTTTCCTCACGTCTCAGGCCTGCCTGGCCCCTGGGGGCTGTGAGTTTGAGATTCCTGGTGTCACTGGGTGCCTGTCATTGCCCCTGGACACCCAAGGCCCCCAGGTGCAGCCAGGGCAAGCCTTAGGGACATGAGGTCACCTCAGGTCTGGGGCTGTGGGAGGCTGGGTCGTCCTGGAGGCAGTGGGGAGCCGGGTTGGCTCCCAAATTCTGGAAAGACCCATCCTGGGTTTGCGTCTCCCCAGCGCTGCACCCCACAGTGGTGTATCGGAGGGGAGAGGAGGTAGCAAGGCTGGGCCTGCCAACAAGTAGGCCCCCAGCTCTTGACGGCAAAGCCAGGCACAGCTTCACTCAGCGAGGAAGGTGCTGTGCCCGTGAGGAGAAGGGGTGGGTGGGAGACGGGGATAGGGGTAGATGGGTGTGTCTAGTAGGTGGATCCCAGGACCCCCTCCCTGTGGGCCTGTCCAAAACCCCTGCTGCTGTGAGGCCACCTCCCATCCCAACTCGGGACCCAGCTCTCAGGGAACATTCTGATGAGGACCATCTATATCTGAGTGTAAACTTTCTCTCAGATTGAGTGCTCAGTCTCTTCAGTCATGTCCAACTCTTTGTGACCCCGTGGACTGTAGCCCACCCACCAGGTTCCTCTGTCCATGGGGACTCTCCAGGCAAGAATACTGGAGTGGGTCGCCATGCCCTCCTCCAGGGGATCTTCCCCACGCAGGGATCGAACCAGGATCTCTTATGTCTCCTGCATTGACAGGCGGATTCATTACCACTAGCGCCACCTGGACTCTGGGCTACAGGATGCTAAAGCTGGTTCAGTTTTCCTTCCTGTCTCCAGGTCACCCCTGCAAAACCCCCTTCCCAGGTAACATGGCATATCTCTTGGTTCCAGGAATTAGGATGTAGGCATCTTAGGGAACTTTTATCCAGTCAGAAACGGGGTGGTCTGTGAGCAGATTGGCAGTCAGAGGATGCAGGGGGTGCCCACTGGCCTGCCCCTTTCAGACATGTAGGTCTGAGTGGGCAGCGTCTGCCTAGCAGAGGGAGGCCCACCTTCCCGACGTGTCCATTCTGAGACGGCGGGTCTTCCTGTCCAGCAGCACCTATGAGAGGAAGGAGGGGACAGGGCGAATGGCGAGTGGTTCCTTCATGTGTTTCTTCCAAGTGAGCCTCGCGGTGGTCCCAAGGGGACCCGCAGAAGCCACACGGGCACTTCTGAGTTTCTGAAGTTCAGCTGTTCTGAAGTGAGTCATGCTTCCATGGGAGTTGCTTTTGAAAACCACACAAATGGTTAGAATGTTTTCTGGTCCCCAAGGGGTTCTTGGTGACCCACCGGCCTTCAAGAGGGAAGCCTCTGGAAGTCAACCGCCAACCTCGCTGTCAGCGCCTGTGCCTCGTGGCCCCAGGCTGGCCTCCACTCCATGACCGAAGCCCCGCCCCGTCAGCATGGCCCCGCCCCCTCATGGTGCCTGATCCCGCCCCTCGTGGTGCCCATCCTTTGTAGAACGGCTCCTGCAGGTCCCAGTGGGCAGGGTGGAGGCTGGGCGGTCCTGGGCCTCTTTGGCCTGCAGGTGGCTGTCCCTGAGAGCATGCAGGTGACGAGGACACCACAGAGACGGAAGTGGTGGCACTGCAGCGTCTGCAGAGGCCTCCTGGAGGAATAATAGTTTCCGCTTGTCCACCGCTTGGAGTGGCTGAGTCCTCCTGCCAGGGGTTGGGACCAATCGGCTACACCTGCGTTCATCACCCGTGCACTTGGGCAGAGCAAGGAGTAGGGCTCTGCATCCCGTGTGAGCAACCTGCCCTGTGGGTGCCCGGCTCCGAGTCTGGGGCGCAAAGGAGAGTAGAAGGGGGCCTCAGCCCCCACAGTGGAGGACCCCAGCTGGGGGTAGCAGGGCAGGGAGCCTGGGGGGCCGCCAGGGCTCCCAGGACTTTCTGTCCACCTCTGAGCGAGCTGTTTAAGGTCAGGCCCGGGTCAGATCTAGAAGCAGGTGGGTCTGGAGCCTGGGCCTCCCGAGTCTCAGGACTTTCCCAAGACTTCCGTGAGGTAGTGGCAGGGACCCCGCACTTCACTTCCCTGAGAAATTCCCTTCTTCCAGAGCAGAGAAGGCCCGGGTCCTGGGAATAAGGCTGGAAGGCTTCCAGCATCTTCTGCTGGAGTCATGGGCCATCTTTTTCACCATTCTTCCCCTGACAGGCACAGTCTGACTTGCACCCCCCCAAACTCGGCCCCAGAAGAGGACCAAGTGTGGGGAGGGGAGGCGGGAACAGCCCTGGGCCTGGAGCCAGATGAGCTGGGTTCAAGGCCGGGGTTGTGTCCACCCCATCTCCTGCGGACACCACAGGCCCTGGTTTTATACGTGAAAGTATAAAGTGAGGATCAGAGAGGCTACCCGGCTACCTGAGGTCACACAGTTCCGATCTCTGGAAAGAAAGAGCAGATGTCAATTCGGAAGTTTTCCTTTGTATCTTCCAAGTCAGAGCTCTTAATGCTGCTGCTACAGCGTACATTCCTCACCCCTCATCAGCACCCCCACCGCCGCCTGTCTGCATTTCACGTGTCAGCCCCATCTCTGATACCCTTAGGCACAGGGCAGCAGTTTCTGGGTCTTCTGGGCAGAGGTTTCTGCAGGCCTGCCCATCTAGGGGTCTAGGTAGTGACCGGAGCTTCTACGGGAAAACAAAGGGAAGTAAACACGGCTTTGTTTGACCAGAAGGGTTTTGCCGCTGAGACTCCTGCGGCAGAGGAGTCCTCCAAGTCCTGGGCCGGCCAAGCCTCCCACTCACAGGACCAAGCCGACTTTAGGGGGCTGGCTGTGGGGGGCTTCAGAGTCTCCACAGAAATGGACGGGCTGTCCCTGGGCTCAGCCCTGCCTGATGGCCTCAAAGGCACCAAGGGGACACACCCAGCTAGAAAGCCTGCAGAGTCCGCATTTAACTTTTTAGGACGGGTTTTCTGAGCATCTACTTTGCACAAGGCTCTGGGCCAGGCGTTAGGGTGGATGGGAGGCTGCTCGTCTGTTCCTTCAGTGATTGCTTCACTGGTTCTTTCACCACATATTAATGGGGCCCTGATTGTGTGAAGTGGGGGTGGGGAGAGGGCAAAGGTCAGAGGTCAGAGGCCCGGATGAGGCCCGGAGCTGTGTCCATGGTGGGCAGGATGGGCTGGGTGAAGTCAGAATTCTCAGAGCATCCGTAAATCCTTCTTAACCACATACACGTTCTTAAATATTTGATTTTTACTTAAAACATTTAAAGTGCATTCATGTGTCTGTCTTCTGATATAAGGGCCAAAGCCTTTTGCCCGAACATGAATCTGCAGATGGGAGTTTCAAGTCATCTTTGTGGCCGAAACCACGTCGTGCTGAATCAGCACTGGTTTCTGGTTTTGGTTCTCTAAAGGGGCTTGGGAACTGAAAGGCCCTTGCGAAGCTTCGGAAGGCAGTCTGTCGTCATATGTGTAGTTACTCCCCTCACGTGTGCTGGGACTTACCAACCCTTCAGACCTGGTTTTCAGAAAGTGACTCATATTTTGCACTCGTATTTCATTTGCTTACATCAGCAGTTCTCAAGGTGTGGTCCAAGGAGGCTGGCGACCCTCAAGACCCTTTCAAGAGATCCACCTGGCAAAACTAAGATTGTTCATGACCATACCAAGACGTCGTTCACCTTTTACCCTCTCTTTTCCTCTTGAAAGTACAAATGGTGAATTCCAGAGGCTGAAGCCCGCTCTGATAGCTGATGGACTACGCGCTTGTGCATTCATGGGCTTTGAAAGTCTTTCAACCTTAATTCCTCCTGTAGGGAAGCCTGGTGTTCTGCAGGCCATGGGATCGCAGAGAGTCGGACACAACTGAGCGGCTGAACAACGGCAAATACTGACAGATGTGAGCCATATAAACAAAAGCTCTTTGGGATCCTCAGTAATTTTCAAGAGTATAAAGGAGTCTGGCTACCAGTTTGAGAACTGCTAGTTTCTATATTTATTAAATCACGCATTTCTAATATCAAGCACAACTGGCATAAGAAAGGTTTGGGAATAAGCATAACTGACTTGTAATCAACGCAGAGTTGAGTGGCGGGCACTTTGCAGGAAGGCCGAGAGCACTAAGCATGCCCTGAGTATCGGCTAGGACGCCGCGGGATGAGGGGACTGGCGCCTGTCTGTGCGGAGGCAGACGAGAGGCATCCACGGTGCCCGAGGTGACGGCGATGATAGCGGTGCTGCTGGTACGGACACGTGCTGAGCGCCAGGCCCTGTGCTCAGTGTCTCCATGGGCCCTCACCACCACCCTAAGACAGCGGTCCTCTCATTATACAGGTGGGGGAGCTGAGGCTGAGACGGGCTGATACTGATAAGCCCGAGACGCCTCCCCGCCCACCCCAGCTCCTAAGGAGCAGAGTTAGTCCTTGATCTCAGGTCTGCTGATCTCCAGGACCTGCATCTTAACCAGCTGTCCTGATGGCTGAGTCCCTGAAGTCTCCCCGGTTTCTAAGGAGGCAGGTGGGGCGGGCAGAGACTCAGGTGAAGTCAGGTGGGTGCCTGTATCTTCTGCACAGTCTGGGCCGGGAGGCCGACACGGGCACTGGAGACTGAGGTCAGGACCAGGTGGCCTCTTCAAGTCCTTTCCTGGTGGAAGCAGCAGAACGGACGTGGACGGTGCCCCACCCCCTCTTCCAGGCACCCCATCAGCTGGTGCCAGCCTTGCAGGGGCCTTTGGGCAGAGCCTTGATCCTGGCCTTTGGGCAGAGCCTTGATCCTGGCCTCTGCCCCTTCTTTCTGCCTCCCCTCTGCATCCCGCATCCATCTGGAAGGGAGGAAGCTGAGCTGTGTGTGTGCTGAGCCCCTGACTTTTTAGGGGGTTGAACAGGAGGGACCGGCTGCTCCGGGGACCCTTCCATCTCATGGTCTGAAGCTTTCTCAGAGCCCAGGAATCCCAGGTTGCCCCATCCTGCCAGTTCTGAGGTTAGTAAGGGGCCCTCTGTGGTTCCCTGTGGGCAGCAGCTCCTGCGGTGCTGTGGGTTCGAGTCATGGGTGAGGAATGGGGAGTGGCTGCTTCCCTCCTCGGGGCTGGCCTCCAGATCCCCAAGGAGGCAGCTGGACATCCCCAATTAGGCCCCACGGTCACCATGGAGATCGTTTGTTTACTCCCACCTCCACATGAGATAATCTGGAGAAACTGCCATTTTTATACACTTTCAACATGATTTGGAATTCAGGCAAATTCCAAAGCCACGCCAGCCTCCAGTTCCAAAGGCAGCCTGCACGGAACTTAGGATGCCTGCCAACTTCCCCTAAGAGCATGCACCTCACCTCTGCTCCACATTGTCTGTCTCCCTGCCTATGCTCGAGCCATTGTGCCACCAGGAGTGCCCACCCTCTCCATTGTTCAACTGAGTCAACTTCATTCCTCCCCCACCCCAAGGCCAAGTGCAAGCATTATCTCCTCCTCCATGACGGCCTCCTGGATTCCACCCTGTCTCCCACCTCCTGACCTGCTTGAGGACTCTTCCCCCCTTGTCTCACCTCTGTCTAGTGTGGCACTGATTGCTTTCTACATGACTTGGTAGTCACTCCTGTGCTTTCGTTTCCCGTCCAGACAGTGGATCCTGGGGACACACACCCGGCTGTGGAGCGATGTTCCCAAGAGGGAGGCTGAGAGCGCCTGGAGAGAGAACTGAACTGGGAGCTTGGTGATCTGGACGACCCTGAGCAAGTGGTTTGACTTCTCCAAACCCCGGTTTCCCCAACTTCTGAGCAGTGTGGGGGACCTGGAGGATTTCAAGGGGCCTTTTCAGATATGCATTTCTCTTTTTTGCCTTTTGAGAACTCGCCACATTCCCCAAGTTGCTTCCATGCCCAACGTGTTTTGCAGAGAAAGTGTCTGGAGAAGGGATAGGGGCGGGTGTGGCACCCCCCTCCCCATTCTTCAGGGATTCCAGGAAGCCGGCCCTGGGAGTAGGAGGCTCCCACTGACATGCAGCCCTGTGCTGCCCCCATGTGACCTGTGTGGGCACTGCATCCGGGAAACCTTTCTCACCAACCTCTCTGAGGGCTACCCTGACAGATGCCCTCACCAACCTGGCTGGCCCGCTCGACCTCCCGCTGTCTTCCTGCTCACCTCTCACCTGGGCCAGGGAGCTCCTGGAGATCAAGGGTCATCCTACGATGAGGACGCCCCAGGGTGGAAGGACTAAGATCTCCGATCAGCCAACCAGGCGAATTGTTCTGGAGGTGCCACCATGTGGCAGAGAAGGGATCACAGGGGCCCCCAGAGGTGCTCACACGTGCCTCTTGGTCTCCAGGCCCTTCCCAACCCCCGTCTCAGCCAAGAGGCCTGCAGGCCGGGTAGAATCATGCCTGTCATGCCTTCAGCGAAAGGGAGGCTGGGGAAGGGCCAGACTGACTCCCGGTCCTGAGGTCTATCCACTCCCTCTGGGGCCACCAGGACACAATGCCTGATGCACTGAGCTGAGACCCTTCTGCCCTTTGGGACTGGTGGTGGTCAGACACACCCTCCGCCCCCAGGCCCTCCCTATCTCGGTCCTTCCCACATGGATGCCTCTGCTTCTCAACCCTGACCGCCTGCCCACCCTTCCTAGTACCCTGTCCTGAGCGGACCTGATTTTGGGTCTCATGCACCCTCCCAGGACTGTGCATGGCTCACAAGAGCCTAGAGAGGCCCTGACTCCCGCCCCCGGGGGCCCTCAGAGGTGGGAGTGGGGGTGATGAGGAGAACCAGGCTTGTAGCTTCTGCCTGCAGACCTAGAGCTCCTTCCTTACCCATCGTTGTTCTGCCGTCTCCACTCCCCACAGCATCTTTCCTGGGCTCTCCTCTCTTCTTGCAAAATGGACCTTGAGGCTCCCGGCTCCAGGGCCACCTCCATAAGCCGGGTTTTGTGGCCTCTAGCCAATGGCAACCCACTCCAGTGTTCTTGCCTGGAGAATCCCAGGGACGGGGGAGCCTGGTGGGCTTCTGTCTATGGGGTCACACAGAGTCGGACACGACTGAAGTGACTTAGCAGCAGCAGCAGCAGCAGCCCCACCCAGGCAGGCTCTGCTACCCTTGTCCTTCCTAGATGTGAGAGGGCGGAGCTCAGGGGTCCAGGGGGACCCCCTTTCGCCAGGGGATCCTTTGCTGACACCCGTCCTGCCTTAGTGTAGGCACACTGAGGTCTTGGACCTCCACGTGGCAGCGGGCACTCCTCCTGCTTGACCTGACCTTGGTTCCCCCCTGCTTGCTCTCCCTCCTGAAATGAGCATGTGCTGAATGGAGCAGAGCTGGGCTGGGCTGGACTTGGGTTCCAACAGGCAGATCTGGAGACATGGCCACAGGGCAGCTCTGGGAGTGTCCAGGGTGTCAATGACGAGCCAAGCTTGGCACAACCCAGAAGCATCGCTGTGCCCACGCTGCCAGGACATTCAAAGAGACACTGCCTAATGAGCAAAGAAAATGACCGCACTTTACCAGCGGTTGCTGCAAGACATGTTTGAAGGGTCCAGTTTGTCACCTTCCCTCCTCCTCCTCACAGCTGTCTCCCTCAGGCTCCTCAAGCTCCTGCTTGTCTGTCCCAGTTGCTCCAGGAGGCTTCTCCCCTGCCACCTGGGGACTGCCCCTTCCAGAGCCTGTGACCTTCTCAGCACCCCCATCAGCTGAGAGGTGACCCGGTCCAGGCTGCTCGCGTTGCAGTGGCCAGAACCCATCACATGCCCCCTCCAGCCACGGGACAGGCAGTCTGCCAGGAGCTGGAAGGAGAATTGATGTCGAGGCTCATCTCCAGTGCCCCCAGCTCCCTCAGAACCCCCGCGGGTTCCAGTCTGGACCTTCTCGGTCATTTCCCCACCTCCCAGTCTCGTTAGGATTTTCTGCTTCTTTGTACCTGCACTGTGTTCTGTGAAATTCCCTGCCGTTCATGTCTCAGTTCACCAGATCTTTCTACTTCTCTGCACCACCAACCTTGGTCTCGAAACTATTAAGTTTTTCATTTTTAAATGACATTTTGGGGTCATTTACAATTGTAGAATTTCAATTTGGTTCATTTTCAAGTCTGTATTTTTTTCATAAAACTTTGTTTTTTAAATATGGGTTTTGTTCCTTCTTTATGACTTGAATCATTCTAAACATGATTTATCATTTCACTTGAACTGTTCTGTTGTTATAAGTGCTTGGAGGATTAATCATTGTTTTTTTTTTTTAATCTGCTGGCCTTCCCTTGTGAATTGTTTCCATGTGTAGTTTGTTATCTTAAAAAATCATTATGAGTTTTTCTTGGGGTATGTTACCATTTTTTCTTTCCCTAAGAGATTCCCATGTGCCCTGGGATGGGAGATATTTGCAGAAAAGGCTTTTATTTTTGCTTCAGTCTGGACCCAAAGGGTCACTTTTCTGGAAACAAAGTTTGCAATAACTTTTTTGACTTGGGATGCCCTTGCTTTATAGGGGGTATAAATTAAAGCTGTCTATGTGATTGGGAAGGGTTTCTTTTTGTTGTCGTTGTTTGTTTATTTGCTGTTTGCTTTCTGTTTTATTCTGAAAAAAAAAAAAAAAAAAGGTTTTATTCTGGAAAAACTCTGAAACAATTTATCCTGCTTCCTAGGCTAGGAATTAGAAGACATTTATTTAAATATTTAAAAATAGCACCCAAACAGTTTGATGTCCTTCGCAGCAGAAAAGAAGCAGCCTTTTGGCGGCCAGGGTGGTCGCCCCTCCGCGGAGAATGGACCGCAGGGGCCTGGGAAGCCACTGCAAGGAGGGAGCCGGCGGCTGCGCGTCCTCCAGGGGGCGCTCCTGCCGCGAGCCCAGACCCCTGGGCGCTGGTCTCATCCCTCGTTATGGGTTTGCAGTGGCTATGGGACGCGGAAATTCAGAAACGAAAGGAAAAATCCTTACCACCCCTCACTCCCCAAATACATCTACGTACATTTGCATCGATTCGACTGTGTTTTTCAGCTTTTGCAGTGTTTTCCTGACTATTTGAGAAATTTGCTGGATTGGCTGGGGAACCAGGACGGGACACAGGTCCCACAAGCCCGGCTTATGTCCTCTGCTGTGACTCTGCTCACTGGTTCCACTGCTTAAAGAACTGTCAGTGTCACGATTCATCGGACTCATGACCAACACTTCGTACATTGCCTTGTGTTTAAAAAAAATGCACACAGTCAGGCAGAGCTGGGTTTTCAGGCTTTCCTGTCTCCCCGTCTAAAACCCTCGGGCCAGGACTGAGAAAGGGAGGAGGAGGAGGAAAAAAAAAGTGAAATCTTGTGAGTGTGTGTGTGTGTGAGTGCATGAGTGTATATGAGTGTGTGTGAGTGCATGAGTGTATATGAGCACGAGTGAGTGTGTATGAGTGCGTGTGTGCGTGTGCGTGTGCGTGAGTGAATGTGAGTGTGTCTGTGAGAGTGTGTGAGTGCATGAGAGTGTGTGCATGTGTGAGTGTATGAGTGCGTGTGTGCGTGTGCGTGTGAGTGAATGTGAGTGTGTGTGAGAGTGTGTGACTGTGTGAGTGTATGAGTGCATGAGTGTGTATGAGTGCGTGTGTGAGTGTGCGTGTGAGTGAATGTGAGTGTGTGTGTGAGTGTGTGACTGTGTGTGAGAGAGTGTGTGTGAGTGCATGAGTGTGTATGAGTGCGTGTGTGAGTGTGCGTGTGAGTGAATGTGAGTGTGTGTGTGAGTGTGTGACTGTGTGTGAGAGAGTGTGTGTGAGTGCATGAGTGTGTATGAGTGCGTGTGTGCGTGTGCGTGTGAGTGAATGTGAGTGTGTGTGAGAGTGTGTGACTGTGTGAGTGTATGAGTGCATGAGTGTGTATGAGTACATGAGTGAGTGTGTATGAGTGCGTGTGTGAGTGTGCGTGTGCGTGTGAGTGAATGTGAGTGTGTGTGTGAGAGTGTGTGACTGTGTGTGAGAGTGTGTGAGTGCATGAGTGTGTATGAGTACATGAGTGAGTGTGTATGAGTGCGTGTGTGAGTGTGCGTGTGCGTGTGAGTGAATGTGACTGTGTGTGAGAGAGTGTGTGTGACTGTGTGTGAGAGAGTGTGTGTGAGTGCATGAGTGTGTATGAGTACATGAGTGAGTGTGTATGAGTGCGTGTGTGCGTGTGCGTGAGTGAATGTGAGTGTGTCTGTGAGAGTGTGTGAGTGCATGAGAGTGTGTGAATGTGTGAGTGTATGAGTGCGTGTGTGCGTGTGCGTGTGAGTGAATGTGAGTGTGTGTGAGAGTGTGTGACTGTGTGAGTGTATGAGTGCATGAGTGTGTATGAGTACATGAGTGAGTGTGTATGAGTGCGTGTGTGAGTGTGCGTGTGCGTGTGAGTGAATGTGAGTGTGTGTGTGAGAGTGTGTGACTGTGTGTGAGAGAGTGTGTGTGAGTGCATGAGTGTGTTTGAGTACATGAGTGAGTGTGTATGAGTGCGTGTGTGAGTGTGCGTGTGCGTGTGAGTGAATGTGACTGTGTGTGAGAGAGTGTGTGTGACTGTGTGTGAGAGAGTGTGTGTGAGTGCATAAGTGTGTATGAGTACATGAGTGAGTGTGTATGAGTGCGTGTGTGAGTGTGCGTGTGTGTGAGTGAATGTGAGTGTGTGTGAGAGAGTGTGTGACTGTGTGTGAGAGAGTGTGTGTGAGTGCATGAGTGTGTATGAGTACATGAGTGAGTGTGTATGAGTGCGTGTGTGCGTGTGCGTGTGAGTGAATGTGAGTGTGTGTGTGAGAGTGTGTGACTGTGTGTGAGAGACTGTGTGTGAGTGCATGAGTGTGTATGAGTACATGAGTGAGTGTGTATGAGTGCGTGTGTGAGTGTGCGTGTGCGTGAGTGAATGTGAGTGTGTCTGTGAGAGTGTGTGAGTGCATGAGAGTGTGTGAATGTGTGAGTGTATGAGTGCGTGTGTGCGTGTGCGTGTGAGTGAATGTGAGTGTGTGTGTGAGAGTGTGTGACTGTGTGTGAGAGAGTGTGTGTGAGTGCATGAGTGTATATGAGCACGAGTGAGTGTGTATGAGTGCGTGTGAGTGAATGTGAGTGTGTGTGAGAGTGTGTGACTGTGTGTGAGAGAGTGTGTGTGAGTGCATGAGTGTGTATGAGTACATGAGTGAGTGTGTATGAGTGCGTGTGTGTGTGAGTGAATGTCTGTGAGTGCATGAGAGTGTGTATGAGTGTGTGAGTGTATGCGTGTATGTGTAAATTTGTGTATGTGAGTGTGTCTGTGTGTGAGAGTGTGTGAATACATGAGTGTGTGTGTGTGTGTGAGTGTGTATGTGAGTGCATGCTTATGTGAATGTGTGTGACTGTGTGAGTGTGTGGTGATATCTTCTACCCCCAAGGCTCCCGGGCAGAGCCTGCAGCCTGCAGGAAGGAGATTCCTTTCTGTTAGGGCCCCCAAGAGCAGCAGTGACCACCTGGGTCCGTGGGCCCCTCAGTGGGACCTGCGTTCGCCTCCAGGACACTCTGGCCGAGGAGCAGCAGGTAGGGGAACAGAGCGGGGAGAAGCCCATGAGCCCGCGGGAGGGCCAGTTGGCTGCGTTCAGCCACTGCGTGCCCACCGGGGACGGGACGTGGCTAGACCAGTGCCTGCCTTAGAGGAGGTGATGCTGTCCTCGGGATGGGACACCACTGTGTAAGCGGCTGCAGTCATGTCTAGGGCTGCTGGCACTATGGAAGTCGGGTGGAAGAGCTGGACTAGGGGTGCCGCCTGGACATTTGTGTTGAAGGTGTGGGGGACCAGACTGCGGGGGGAGGGAGAGAGAAGATAGGACGTCACCTGGACTGACTTTTAACCTCAGGTCACGTGTCCAGCACATGTCCAGACTTCTCTGCAGAGCCCATCTGCCTCCTGACCGTCACCACCACCCAACACTACAAACCAGCCTCAGGGACCAACACCGCCATCCTCCCCACGGCCAGGGCCCCAGGCCAGGAGCTGTCCTCAGCTCTTCCCCACTCCACGCTCCTCTGGCCTGGGACCCCTCCAGCCCATCCCTTAACTAAGACCAGACTCTGACCCCCTCTCACCATCTCCACCCTGCTCCCCAGTGGCTGGGCAGTGGTCTGCCTGCCCTCAGCACCCACACCAGGTCTCTTTACAATCAATCAGCCAGAAGGAGACTTATGGATGTGAGCTGGGGGCTGTCACTCTGCTGGAACCCTGTCAAGACGTCCCCTCCCCTGGACGACCACTGAGTCCTCCCTGTGGTCCTCCAGGCCCTGCGTGACCTGCTCTCATCTGCTGCGACCTCAGTTCCTGCCACATCCCCACTCTCCTTCATCCAGGCCCACAGAGTCCCTGGTCGGTCCTTAGTGCCCAGGGTCTCTGCACTGTTGATCACCCTGCCTGGCACTCTCCCGCCACCTGGCAACAAGGCCACCCTAAAGGCTGTCATTCCAGGTCCCTCTGCCTCTCTATGTCACAGCACTTTTCATCTTCTGTATGCTCATCTTTCCCGTTTCCCACAGGGCTTCCCTGGTGGTTCAGACATCTGCCTGCAATGCAGGAGGCCTGGGTTTGATCCCTCTGTCAGGAAGATCCCCTGGAGAAGGAAATGGCAACCCCCTCCAGTATTCTTGCCCAGATAATCACATTGACAGAGGAGCCTGGTGGGCTACAGTCCATGGCGTCGCAAAGAGTCAAGACTGAGTGACTAACACTTTGGCTAGGTAGCACCTGAAGGGAGAAGCTTTGGCTGTAACTCCCTGACATTTCCTGTCCCAAGCTCCCAGGTCAGTGCCTGGCACAGGCTGGGGCTAAGTAGATGCTGCGAATGTTGGATGAACAGGGGGGCTGGCTGGTCACTGAAGGAACTGGAATTTCTTTCTGGTCACCAGAATCGATGATGAATGAATTTAAGTTAAGGTGTGATGTGAGCTGGGAGGGAGCAGGGGCCACAGAAGGAGAAGCATCTCCAGAACTGAGACACGGCTCCTCCCTGACCTAAGCCCGAGGTGATGGGTTTCTGTTTGCTGTTTTTAGATATACAGGGACTTGACTCTCCAGGTAAGTCCAGATTTAGAACTAATAACCAGGATGCTGCCCGAGGGAACACCAAGCTAGACTTTCTTCCACAGCTACTCAGATAGTAGCAGCTGATTGGAAACCAGTCTGAGAGGCTGAGGTTTCGTTGGTGATTAAGTCTGGGTCCTGGAAAGATGCAAATGAGAGGCACTGCTGATCCTCTGTAACTGTCCTATGAGATCAGAGAGGGTTTGTAGAGCTTGGGGAAGATGGAGCCAGACTTAAACAATGAAATTACCAGAGGGGGGAAAAGCATCTGTCCACTAGCAATGTGCTGTTTCCTTAACAGACTGTCACCCCTGTTGGCTAAGCCCTGAGTCAAGAGTCTTGGATCTTAGGTCTTCAATGCCAATGGCCTTGGAAACTGGGCCACGTCTTGCATCACAAAGTCTCTTACTAAGAATCTGCCAGCAGGGGGTCAGGTGGCTCTAACTTTGAAAACAGAGCAGTGCTCTTCTTTCCATGGAAGCTGGAATGGACCCCGACACACTGGTGGTGGGGTTAACCTGGAGCTCGGATCTGTATCCCCCGCTCCTCAGCCCTCTCCTCCCTACCCCCAGCTGTGACAAAAAAAAAAAGTGCCACTCACACATTTGATACACCTCCAACAATGGTTTCACTGACAAGTGCAATAAACTAAAAGTCCTAGCCCCAAGAAGCGGTTAGAATGATGGTGAGCGTGTAAGCTGTCCTGTACTGCGCTCTTGTGCTTTGTCACTCAGTTTCTGAACAAGGGCCGAGGCGAGGGCTCTGAGAAGCCACCCGAGGATGTAGACTCTGCTTCCTGGTCCCCTGACAGGCCCAGCAGAGGGCAGGCTGCACCTGGGAATGTGCTGGAGCCTCTGGGAGTGAGTGGCTGCAGCTTGCTTTCCTGCTTCTGGGCAAAGTCCATGGATGCAGGAATCTGACTCTCTGCAAAGGCCCGCTCCCAGCCCACTGGCCTCTGCCTGGACCCGGCTTGCTCCCCATCAAGGAGATAGTCTCTGAGGGTTCTCAGCCAGGTTCCCCTCCCGTGTCCTACAGTGCCTGCCCTAGTCCACCCACTGTTCCAGGCTGGCCTGGCCCTTGGGGGCTGGGTGGGGTACTGGGCCGGGGGCAGGTGAGAGGGCTGTCCCCCTCCTCCCTGCTGTCCTTCTAGGCTGGCTCACCTAGTTATCACTGTGTCTGCAGCTCTTAACCAGCTCCGGGCTCTGAGCCCACTTGGGAGCCCTGAGCCAGCCCTGTTGCCCACCTCAGCTCCAGCCCCGGGCTACATAGACAGCCAGGCCCAAAGGGCAGAGGCTGGGCTCAACCCCTGGCTCCACCAGTAGCCGAGGGACCTCAGCTCCCCACACCTTGACTTTCTCATCTGCAAAGTAGGACTAAACCAGTTAATATTTGAGAAACGTTCAGGAGAGAACCTGTTATGTCATCCGTGAGAGATGGACAGATAGTGTCAACCGAAAAGATAGCACATAACCTAAAAGCTGGGAATTCTGTTTTGATTGGCAGGACAAAACTGGTGACTTAATTGACACAGCTTATCAGATTGCTCAGATGGACTGCTTCAAAGAGGCAAGGGAGGAGCCGGGTTATACAGGGGCTTCTGCATGAGAGACCGAGTAGTCGGAACATCAAAAGATTACTGTTAATTAAAAGAAAACCAGACATCTCAAGCTAATGAGTTTAACACTTTTCTGTGTATGTGAAGATGCAAGAGTCTGGGCTCGTTGACATCATTCCTTCCATATGCACTTTGGCCATCTGGGGCCACTATCCGGTGTGTTCTCATCCTGAGTCTGCTTGGGGCTCATTGTTGGCGAGGGGTGGCTTACAGTGGCTTGATGGCGGCAGTATCCTTTGTTTACTGATGAGGCAGGCAACACTTTTCATTCACAATAGATATAAAATTTTCTTAAGCTGTAGAACATTCTGTTTTTCCACTTGACACCGTGAGCCAGGGCTGACCCACTCACTAACCAGCCAGCACCCTGCTTTGCCTGGGCTTTATCGGCCCACAGCCAGAGCAGGTGACCCATGGCCCCTCCTGGATCTCTGGGCTTCTCGGTCCAGGGCAGCTGATGTATTTCTTTCTAGGAGCTTTTAAACCACAAAGCTCTTGTCCTGGTGTGCTGTGGAAGGAGGTTTCCTCTTACTGCTTTTCAGAGCTCAGAGGTTGAGTTTCCCTCCCAGATGCTGGAGAAGTAAGGAGATCCTGACACTGTACACGGGTCTGGATCATTCCAGAAGCCCCAGAGGTTTGCAAAGTGGCTGAGTGCTACCGGGAGCTGCCAGGCCTCCCTTCTGACCTCCCTGACATCCCGGGCACCCACAGAGATGCTCTTCCGGGCTTGGCTATGGCCAGAGATGGGCAGGGCATGGATGAGGCAGAGGAGGCTGTGATGTGGGCACCACCGTCCTCCATTTGCGTCACAGGGCAGCAAACTGGACCCTGCATGAGGCCCCTTTAATCGCCCAGGCTGGTATTTATTCCTGAGACCCCTACCCACCCCACCTTGTCCTGGGCAGGCCAGTCTTTCCAACAAAGTTCCCTGGAAGCAGCTCCTGTTCCTTCTCTGCTTAAGCAAGGGCTGGCCTCTGCTCTGTCTGATCGCGTTTCAACAGGCTTTTTATTGTGGAATAATCCCGGGGTGTGTGCACCATGTGAGCTTCAGGGCCAGACCTGTCTGCTCTCATCATTTTCATTCCGTTCGGTTTCCTCTGACTCATGTGATCAGGTGAAATATTAATTACAAAGAGAAGGCTAGACGCAGAGAGGTGGACATGATTTGGCCTGGCTGTTCCATTTAACAAGGAGGAAACAGGACTGGGGTAGGGGTGGGGCGTGACTTGGTTCATCTGGGGCCTCCTGGGCCCCAACTTAGTCCCTGGGGCTTCTTTCTATTTCTCGGCTGACTTGGTCCACATCTGTGATACTGGTTTCCCAGCAAGTGACAAAGCACCAGAATGACCTATGCCCGCAGGAAACGTCTGGTTAATCTGGAAGCCTCGGGGTGGGGGGGAGCTGGACCCTTTTGGAAAGGAAGTCTGGGGTGGAAAGAGGCCACTGTTTGAAATGGCTGTGGGACAAGGGGGAGGCACAGATTCCTACCTTCCCTGCTTGAGTCATTCATTGCAGGGACATCCTGGGCTCATGGGTGACATGGATGAGGTCCCCATATCATGGGTGACAAGGGGATGTTCAAGTGGCAGCTCTGCCCTCAGATTCCATAAGGGAACCCATGCTGGCAGCCGGGGCACATGATTGGGAAGCCAGCAGGTATGCAGGGCCAATCACAGGATTCACAGCATGCACGGGGCTGTGGGAGGGTGGTGCCTGGGCCAATTAGGACCCGTGTTTCCTATCCACAAACAGAAGAGGGGGTCATGTTGCAACTTGTTTCAGGGTGTTGCAAGGATAAGATCACTGAGGTTTCTTCCCAGTTGTTTTTTTAAGATTCTAAAGGTTTATTCACATAAGGAGCTCCTGGTAAACTTTTTTTTTTTTTTATCTTACATTAATATATTGGTTGGTTTTGCCATACATTGACATGAATCCGCCCTGGGTGTACATGTGTTCCCTTTCTTGAACCCCCCTCCCACCTCCCTCCTCCCCATATCCTCCCTCCAGGTCATCCCCGTGCACCAGCCCCAAGCATCCTGTATCATGCATCGAACCTGGACTGGTCACTTATGATAATATACATGCTACAATGCCGTTCTCCCCAATCTTCCCACCTTCACCCTCTCCCACAGAGTCCCAAAGACTGTTCTATATGCCTAAGTCTCTTTTGCAGTCTCGTATACAGGGTTAAGGTTACCATCTTTCTAAATTCCATATATATGCATTAGTATACTGTATTGATGTTTTTCTTTCTGGCTTACTTCACTCTGTATAATTGGCTCCAATTTCATCCACCTCATTAAAACTGATTCAAATGCATTCTTTCTGATGGCTGAAAAATACTCCATTGTGTATATGTACCAAAGCTTTCTTATCCATTCATCTGCAGATAGACATCTAGGTTGCTTCCATGTCCTGGCTATTATAAACAGTGCTGCGATGAACATTGGAGTACATGTGTCTCTTTCAATTCTGGTTTCCTCGGTGTGTATGCCCAGGAGTGCGATTGCTGGATCATATGGCAGTTCTATTTCCAGTTTTTTGAGGAATCTCCACACTGTTCTCCACAGTGGCTGTACTAGTTTGCATTCCCACCAACAGTGTAAGAGGGTTCCCTTTTCTCCACACCCTCTCCAGCATTTATTGCATGTAGACTTTTGGATAGCAGCCATTCTGACTGGTGTGAAATGGTATCTCGTTGTGGTTTTGATTTGCATTTCTCTGATTATGAGGGATGTTGAGCATTTTTTCATGTGTTTGTTAGCCATCTTTATGTCTTCTTTGGAGAAATGTCTGTTTAGTTCTTTGGCCCAGTTTTTGATTGGGTCACTTATTTTTCTGGAATTGAGCTGCAGGAGCTGCTTGTATATTTTGGAGATTAATCCTTTATCAGTTGCTTCATTTGCTATTATTTTCTCCCATTCTGAAGGCTGTCTTTTCACCTTGCTTAGAGTTTCCTTTGCTGTGCAGAAGCTTTTGATTTTAATTAGGTCCCATTTGTTTATTTTTGCTTTTATTTCCAATATTCTGGAAATATGGGTGGGTCTTGGAGGATCCTGCTGTGATTTATGTCGGAGAGTGTTTTGCCTACGTTCTCCTGTAGGAGTTTTATAGTATCTGGTCTTACATTTAGCTCTCTAATCCATTTTGAGTTTATTTTGGTGTATGGTGTTAGGAATTGTTCTAGTTTCATTCTTTTACAAGTGGCTGACCAGTTTTCCCAGCACCACTTGTTAAAGAGACTGTCTTTTGTCCATTTTATATTCTTGCCTCCTTTGTCGAAGATAAGGTGTCCATAGGTGCATGGATTTATCTCTGGGCTTTCTATTTTGTTCCATTGATCTATGTTTCTGTCTTTATGCCAGTACCATACTGTCTTGATGACTGTGGCTTTGTAGTAGAGCCTGAAGTCTGGCAGGTTAATTCCTCCAGTTCCATTCATCTTCTTCAAGATTGCTTTGGCTATTTGAGGTTTTTAGTATTTCCATACAAATTGTGAGATTATTTGTTCTATTTATGTGAAAAATATCATTGGTAGCTGGATAGGGATTGCATTGAATGTATAAATTACTTCGGGTAGTATACTCATTTTCACAATATTTATTCTTCCAATCCACGAACACGGTATATTTCTCCATCTATTAGTGTCCTCTTTGATTAATTTCACTAGTGTTTTATAGTTTTCTATGTACAAGTCTTTTGTTTCCTTCGGTAGATATATTCCTAAGTATTTAATTCTTTTCGTTGCAACAGTGAATGGAATAGTTTCCTTAATTTCTCTTTCTATTTTCTCATTATTAGTGTATAGGAATGCAAGGGATTTCTGTGTGTTGATTTTATATCCTTGCAACTTTACTGTATTCATTGATTAGCTCTAGTAGTTTTCTGGTAGAGTCTTTAGGGTTTTCTGTGTAGAGGATCATGTCATCAGCGAACAGTGAAAGTTTTACTTCTTCTTTTCCAATTTGTATTCCTTTTATGTCTTTTTCTGCTCTGATTGCTGTAGCCAAAACTTCCAGCACTATGTTGAATAGTAGTGGTGAGAGTGGGCACCCTTGTCTTGTTCCTGACATTAGGGGAAATGCTTTCAGTTTTTCACCATTGAGGATAATATTTGCTGTGGGTTTGTCATATATAGATTTTATTATGTTGAGATATGTCCCTTCTATTCCCACTTTCTGGAGAGTTTTTATCATAAATGGATGTTGTATTTTGTCAAAGGCTTTCTCTGCATCTATTGAGATAATCATATGATTTTTATTTTTCAGTTTGTTAATGTGGTGTATTACGTTGATTGATTTGCGGATATTGGAGGCCTGGCGTGCTGTGATTCATGGGGTCGCAGAGAGTCGGACACGACTGAGCGACTGAACTGAACTGAACTGAAGAATCCTTGCATTCCTGGGATAAAGCCCACTTGGTCATGATGTATGATCTTCTTAATGTGTTGTTGGATTCTGATTGCTAAAATTTTGTTAAGGATTTTTGCATCTATGTTCATCAGTGATATTGGCCTATAGTTTTCTTTTTTTGTGGGATCTTTACCAGGTTTTGGGATTAGGGTCATGGTGGCCTCATAGAATGAGTTTGGAAGTTTTCCTTCCTCAGCAATTTTCTGGAAGAGTTTGAGTAGAATAAGTGTTAGCTCTTCACTAAATTTTTGGTAGAATTCAGCTGTGAAGCCGTCTGGACCTGGGCTTTTGTTTGCTGGAAGATTTCTGATTACTTCCTTTATTTCCGTGCTTGTGATGGGTCTGTTCAGATTTCTATTTCTTCCTGGTTCAGTTTTGGCAAGGTGTACTTTTCTAGGAATTTGTCCGTTTCTTCCAAGTTATTCATTTTATTGCCATATAATTGTTGATAGTATTCTCTAATAATCCTTTGTATTTCTGTGTTGTCTGTTGTTATCTCTCCATTTTCATTTCTGATTTTATTGATTTGGTTCTTCTCCCTTTGTTTCTTGATGAGTCTGGCTAGTGGTTTGTCAATTTTATTTACCTTCTCAAAGAACCAGCTTTTGGCTTTGTTGATTTTTGCTATGGTCTCTTTTGTTTCTTTTGCATTTATCTCTGCCCTAATTTTTACGATTTCTTTCCTTCTACTAACCCTGGGGTTCTTCATTTCTTCCTTTTCTAGTTTCTTTAGATGAAGAGTTAGGTTATTTAGCTGATTTTTTTCTTGTTTCTTGAGGTGTGCCTGTATTGCTATGAACTTCCCCCTTAGCACTGCTTTTACAGTGTCCCAGAGGTTTTGGGTTGTTGTGTTTTCATTTTCATTCATTTCTATGCATATTTTGATTTCTCTTTTGATTTCTTCTATGATTTGTTCATTATTCAGCAGCGTGTTGTTCAGCCTCCATATGTTGGCATTTTTAATAGTTTTTCTCCTGTAATTGAGATCTAATCTTACTGCATTGTGGTCAGAAAAGATGCTTGGAATGATTTCAATTTTTTTGAATTTACCAAGGCTAGATTTATGGCCCAGGATGTGATCTATCCTGGAAAAGGTTCCGTGTGCACTTGAGAAAAAGGTGAAATTCACTGTTTTGGGGTGAAATGTCCTACAGATATCTATTAGGTCTAACTGGTCTATTGTATCATTTAAAGTTTGTGTTTCCTTGTTAATTTTATGTTTAGTTGATCTATCCATAGATGTAAGTGGGGTATTAAAGTCTCCCACTATTATTGCATTGTTGTTAATTTCCCCTTTCATACTTGTTAGTAATTGTCTTACATAGTGCGGTGCTCCTATGTTGGGTGCATAAATATTTATAATTGTTATATCTTCATCTTGGATTGATCCTTTGATCATTATGTAGTTTCCTTCTTTGTCTCTTTTCACGGCCTTTGTTTTAAAATCTATTTTATCTGATATGAGTATTGCTACTCCTGCTTTCTTTTGGTCTCTATTTGCGTGGAATATCTTTTTCCAGCCCTTCACTTTCAGTCTGTATGTGTCCCTCGATTTGAGGTGGGTCTCTTGTAGACAACATATATGGGGGTCTTGTTTTTGTATCCATTCAGCCATCCTTTGTCTTTTGGTTGGGGCATGCAACCCATTTACGTTTAAGGTGATTATTGATAAGTATGATCCCGTTGTCATTTTCTTTATTGTTTTGGGTTCGAGTTTATATACCCTTTCTGTGTTTCCAGTCTAGAGAAGATCCTTTAGTATTTGTTGGAGAGCTGGTTTGGTGATGCTGAATTCTCTCAGCTTTTGCTTGTCTGTAAAGCTTTTGATTTCTCCTTCATATTTGAATGAGATCCTTTCTGGGTACAGTAATCTGGGCTGTAGGTTATTTTCTTTCATCACTTTAAGTATGTCTTGCCATTCCCTCCTGGCCTGAAGAGTTTCTGCTGAAAGATCAGCTGTTATCCTTATGGGGATCCCCTTGTGTGTTATTTGTTGTTTTTCCCTTGCTGCTTTTAATATTTTTTTTGTGTGTTTGATATTTGTTAATTTGATTAATATGTGCCTAGGGGTATTTCGCCTTGGGTTTATCCTGTTAGGGACTCTCTGTGTTTCTTGGACTTGGGTGATTATTTCCTTCCCCATTTTAGGGAAATTTTCAACTATTATCTCCTCAAGTATTCTCTCATGGTCTTTCTTTTTGTCTTCTTCTTCTGGGACTCCTATGATTCAAATGTTAGGGCGTTTAATATTGTCCCAGAGGTCTCTAATATTGTCCTCATTTTTTAAAATTCTTTTTCTTTTTCCGTCTCTGTTTCATTTATTTCTACAATTCTATCTTCTAGCTCGCTTATCCTGTCTTCTGCCTCCATTATTCTACTGGTTGTGCCCTCGAGAGTGTTTCTGATCTCATCTATTGTATTATTCGTTATATATTGACTCTTTTTTATTTCTTCTAATTCCTTATTGAACATTTCTTTCATCTTCTCAATCCTTTTCTCCAGTTTATTTATCTGTAACTCCATTTTGCTTTCCAGATTTTGAATCATTTTCACAATTAAAATTCGAAATTCTTTATCGGATAGGTTCCCTATATCTTCCTCTTTTGTTTGTGTTGGTGGGCATTTATCCTGTTCCTTTACTTGTTGGGTATTTCTCTGCCTCTTCATCTTGCTTATATTGCTGTGTTCGGGGTGGCCTTTCCGTCTTCTGGCAGTTTGTGGAGTTCTCTTTATTATGTAGTTAACTCGTTGTGTGTGGGGTTGGATGGGTGACTTGTCAAGGTTTCTGGTTAGGGAAGCTTGTGTCGATGTTCTGGTGGGTGGAGCTGGATTTCTTCTCTCTGGAGTGCAATGAAGTGTCCAGTAATGAGTTTGAGATGTCACTGGGTTTGGGGTGGCTTTGAGCAGTCTGTATATTGAAGCTCAGTGCTATTCTCCTGTGTTGCTGGATAGTTTGCGTAGTATGTCTTTCACTGAAACTTGTTGACCCTTGGGTGGTGCCTGGTTTCAGTGTATGTATGGAGGCATTTGATGAGTACATATCAATTAATGTTCTCTGGAACCGGAGATCTCTGGTGTTCTCAGGATTTGGCCTTAAGCCTCTGCCTCTGGTTTTCAGTCTTATTTTTGCAGTAGGCTCAAGGCTTCTCCCTCTGTTACTTCCCAGGCAGTTCCTTCTGTTGAAAAAGCTCTTCTGTTTTCTGGACTCCTCAGTGTCTAATTCCCGTCCTGACACCAGGATGCGGTGGTGGACACTTTTTTTTCCCCCTGGCTCACCTATTCCGTCCTGCTATGGGGAGGGAGGAACAGCTAACAAATATCCCTGGCATCTGTGGGGAGTGCTCGCGGTGTCTCGGCTACACTGGGAATGCTCCCGCTCAAGGCGTGTGTGCTTTCCCTAGGGCAAAGGCTAATAGAGTTTTGCCAAGAGAACGCACTGGTCATAGCAAACACCCTCTTCCAACAACACAAGAGAAGACTCTACACATGGACATCACCAGATGGTCAACACTGAAATCAGATTGATTATATTCTTTGCAGCCAAAGATGGAGAAGCTCTATACAGTTAGCAAAAACAAGACCAGGAGCTGACTGTGGCTCAGATCTGCTGCTGCTGCTGCTAAGTCACTTCAGTCGTGTCCGACTTTGTGTGACCCCATAGAGGGCAGCCCATCAGGCTCCCCCGTCCCTGGGATTCTCCAGGCAAGAACACTGGAGTGGGTTGCCATTTCCTTCTCCAATGTGTGAAAGTGAAAAGGGAAAGTGAAGTCGCTCAGTCATGTCTGACTCGTAGCGACCCCATGGACTGCAGCCTACCAGGCTCCTCCGTCCATGGGATTTTCTAGGCAAGAGTACTGGAGTGGCTTGCCATCATGAACTGCTTATTGCCAAATTCAGACTTAAATTGAAGAAAGTAGGGAAAACCATTAGACCATTCAGATATGACCGAAATCAAATCCCTTATGATTATACAGTGCAAGTAAGAAATAGATTTGAGGGTCTAGATCTGATAGATAGAGTGCCTGATGAACTCTGGATGGAGGTTCGTGACATTGTACAGGAGACAGGGACCAAGACCATCCCCACGGAAAAGAAATGCAAAAAAGCAAAATGGCTGTCTGAGGAGGCCTTACAAATAGCTGTGAAAAGAAGAGAAGTGAAAGGCAAAGGAGAAAAGGAAAGATATAAGCATCTGAATGCAGAGTTCCAAAGAATAGCAAGGAGAGATAAGAAAGCCTTCCTCAGCGATCAATGAAAGAAATAGAGGAAAACAACAGAATAGGAAAAACAAGAGATCTTTTCAAGAAAATTAAAGATATCAAGGGAACATTTCATGCAAAGATGGGCTCGATAAAGGACAGAAATGGTATGGACCTAACAGAAGCAGAAGATATTAAGAAGAGGTGGCAAGAATACACAGAAGAACTGTACAAAAAAGATCTTCACGATGAAGATAATCACGATGGCGTGATCACTCACCTGGAACCAGACATCTTGGAATGTGAAGTCAAGTGGGCCTTAGAAAGCATCACTACGAACAAAGCTAGTAGAGGTGATGGAATTCCAATTGAGCTATTTCAAATCCTGAAAGATGATGCTGTGAAAGTGCTGCATTCACTATGCCAGTAAATTTGGAAAATTCAGCAATGGCCACAGGAGTAGAAAAGGTCAGTCTTCATTCCAATACCAAAGAAAGGGAATGCCAAAGAATGCTCAAACTACCGCACAACTGCACTCATCTCACACGCTAGTAAAGTCATGCTCAAAATTCTCCAAGCCAGGCTTCAGCAATATGTGAACCGTGAACTCCCAGATGTTCAAGCAGGTTTTAGAAAAGGCAGAGGCACCAGAGATCAAATTGCCAACATCCTCTGGATCATGGAGAAAGCAAGAGAGTTCCAGAAAAACATCTTCATCTGCTTCATTGACTATGCCAAAGCCTTTGACTGTGTGGATCACAATAAACTGTGGAACATTCTGAAAGAGATGGGAATACCAGACCACCAGACCTGCCTCTTGAGAAACCTGTATGCAGGTCAGGAAGCAACAGTTAGAACGGGACATGAAACAACAGACTGGTTCCAAATAGGAAAAGGAGTGCGTCAAGGTTGTATATTGTCACCCTGCTTATTTAACTTATATGCAGAGTACATCATGAGGAACACTGGGCTGGAAGAAGCACAAGCTGGAATCAAGATTGCTGGGAGAAATATCAATAACCTCAGATATGCAGATGACACCACCCTTATGGCAGAAAGTGAAGAGGAACTCAAAGGCCTTTTGATGAAAGTGAAAGAGGAGAGTGAAAAGGTTGGCTTGAAGCTCAACATTCAGAAAACAAAGTTCATGGCATCTGGTCCCATCACTTCATGGGAAATAGATGGGGAAACAGTGTCAGACTTTATTTTTTTGGGCTCCAAAATCACTTCGGATGCTGATTGCAGCCATGAAATCAAAAGACGCTTGCTCCTTGGAAGGAAAGTTATGTCCAGCCTAGATAGCATATTAAAAAGCAGAGACATTACTTTGCCAACCAAGGTCTGTCTAGTCAAGGCTATGGTTTTTCCCGTGGTCATGTATGGATGTGAGAGTTGGAATGTGAAGAAAGCTGATCACCGAAGAATTGATGCTTTTGAACTGTGGTGTTGGAGAAGACTCTTGAGAGTCCCTTGGACTGCAAGGAAATCCAACCAGTCCATTCTAAAAGAGATCAATCCTGGATGTTCATTGGAAGGACTGATGCTAAAGCTGAAACTCCAATACTTTGGCCACCTCATGCGACGAGTTGACTCACTGGAAAAGAGTCTGATGCTGGGAGGGATTGGCGGTAGGAGGAGATGGGGAAGACAGAGAATGAGATGGCTGGATGGCATCACCGACTCAATGGACATGAGTTTGAGTGAACTCCGGGAGTTGGTGATGGACGGGGAGGCCTGGCGTGCTGTGGTTCATGGGGTCTCAAAGAGTCGGACACGACTAAGCGACTGAACTGAACTGAACTGAACTGAACTGAAGGCTTTAGTTTGCTCTGCTGGGAGCTGTCCGCGGCTGGCGCTGGGTTGCATGCACTTCCCAGGTCTGAGCGGCTCAGGTTCAGGTCCTCAGGTACTAGACAAAGGTGCAGACTTGGCTGGGCCTGCGTTTTGTGCCTTCCCAGGTTGGAGCAGCTCAGGTGACCAGGCGTTTGGAGAGCGTGGTCGCTGCAACTTATTGCCTTCCCGGTCCCTGCCGCTTGATTTTCTGGGAGTACAGCCGGCGCACTTTCTCGGGTGGACATCGACCGGCCCGAACCCAAGAAGTCCTGGCCAGCAAGGAAGCCCGCCTGCAGCTTGGCACGGGAAGCCTCTCTGGGGCCGCGGCTGCCCCCGCCCGGCGCTGGCCGCCCTCCCCGCCCGCGTCGGCGGGGGCTGGGGGCTGGGCCGCCCGCTGCCTCTCGCTCCGCTTAGCGCCTGGTTCTGTGGGCAGGGCTGGCGGAGTCCTGGCTTGGGGCTTTTCACAGGTTTTTCCTACCTTTTCACCTTTTGGTATCTTAAGTTCAGCCCTCAGTTTGCCCTGGGGCGTTCAAGCCCGGTTCTCCCTCTAAGCGCCGCTGCTGCCCGCGCCTCCCTGCCCAGCCCCTGCCTGCTAGTGGGGGGCGCGGGCGTCTGCGCCGCTTCTCCGCTGAGAGTTTCCTCTGGGCACTTAGTCGGTGAGTTTTAATTATTTATGTCCTTTGTCTCCCAGTTATGCGGCCCTCTGAGATTCCACTTGCCAGTGCTTCCAGGTGTTTGGAAACTTCTCTTTTGTTTTTTTTTAAGCCTCCCTTCCCGGGAGGGAGCTCCGTCCCTCCCTCTTTTGACTCTCTTATCTATTTCCTACCTCCTTTCGTCAACTATGGGCTGCTTTTCTGAGTGCCTGATGTCCTCTGCCGGTGTTCAGAAGTTTTTTTGTGGGATTTACTCAGCGTTCAAATGTTCTTTTGTTGATTTTGTGGGGGAGAAAGTGGCTGCCCCGTCCTATTCCTCCGCCATCTTCCCGTGCTCCTCCTGGTAAACTTTATAACATCTCATTTGTGCTGAAGTTCTGGTCCCTGCTCTCTGAGACAAAGAAATGTGCTGAAGTCCCAGCCTCAGGCACAAATATCCACATGGTGCCACACCATCACATTGTAATAGCTAGTGTTCTTCCCAGTTGTTTTAGCCCAGCATCCGCCCACAGGTCCAGCCCGTTTGGGGGGCTAGAGTGAGAAATTAAAAGGATCATGTCACTGATGTAAAAGTAATTAAACCAGGAGGCCGCAGACGGAGTGGCTCTGATGCCTGGTAGCCCAGGCAAGCTAGCTGAAACCTCAGTCAGGTCAATTCACTGGAATCCAGGAAGATACACACATAGGAACAAATAGCCAGGTAACCCTTCCCCAGTAGGGCAACTGCCTGGGCTGCGTTGTTTCCTTGTTTTGTGTCCACGTCTTTTGTATGAAAACCTTTTCTCTTATTCCTGTTGGTGGCCGGCTCCTAACCATCTTTGATTTTAATCAATGTATGCTCAAATGGGGGCTTCTCAGCAGTGAAGAATCTGCCTGCAGTGCAGGAGTTTCAGGAGACACGGGTTGGATGCCTGGGTTGGGACGATCCCCTGGAGGAGGGCATGGCAACCCACTCCAGTATTCTTGCCTGGAGAATCCCATGGACAGAGGAGCCTGGTGGGCTACAGTCCATGGGGTCACAAAGAGTTGGACACGACTTAACAACTAAAAAACAATGGCAACAATGTCCAAACAATATCTTGAAAATTCTAAAGAACCTCAATTTATCTCTTACCACTGAGCACCTTTCACAGGCAGACATTATCAGCCTGTGGGCACAGCAGGACTCCCTGGGGGGATGAGGAGGGTCTGCCCAGGCTCAGAGCCCTTGAGGTTCTCAGCCCTGGACACACACTTCGGGGAAGGTCTGCTGGTACCCTGGAGTAGCCTCAGGTAAAGCTTCGTGGGTGCTTCCCAAGCTAGGGTCCCTCGGACCAGGAGGGTCTGTGGTTAAATGCCAGCACAGTGAAGGCTGGGAGATTGGCTGGCTGGCTCCCTTCTGAAATCTGAGGATCAGGCAATGTTTTGTTATGGAGTTTTGCAGGGCTGGCCAGGGAGTGGACTCCAAGTGTCTGAGGGTGGAAGTTTCCAGGTTTGGGGCAGGCTAGGAGCTACTTCTAAAATGCAGGGAGAATAGACCCAGAATTGGACTGAGGTTTCATGTAGCAAGGACTTGAGGATTTGGGTACCAGGTGGGAGCATGCTTGCCTGCTCAGTTGCTTGGTCGTGTCTGACTCTTTGTGACCCCCATGGGCTGTAGCCTGCACCTCTGTCCATGGAATTTTCCAGACAAGAATATTGGAGTGGGTTGCCATTTCCTTCTCCTGGGGATCTTCCCAACCCAGGGATCGACCCCCTCATCTCCTGGGTCTACTGCAGTGGCAGGCGAATTCTTTATCACTGAGCCACCTGGGAAGAAGGTAGATCCTAACCCTGGAGACACAGAGCGTGGACACCCAACAGAAACCCAAGAACAAACCATGTGCACTGCACATTCTTCCATCTGCTCAAACCAAGCCGTGAACAGTCAGCACCCTGAGTAGTGGGCAGATGGCCTCCCTTAAATAGCCATGGCCCAAGTAGTGTGTGTGTGTGAGGGTTTTAGGGGGTGGTGTCTCGGAGGTGGGGTTTGGAGCACATGGACTATTCCAGATTTAGAAAGCAGGTGTGTGGGAGGATGTCGAGGGCACTGCGGGAGGGTGTGGGCTGGTTCATCTCAGGGCCTCTTTTGAAGGACATAGTGTTCTTCATATGAGCCCTGCTGTCTCCAACCACATGACCTCGGGGAAGTGTTCTCTCTTGAGGGTCTGTTTCTCTTGATGGTTTGGTTACTCATCTGTGTTGTTAACCAATGTCACTACAGAATCTCTCCCAGGGCTGGGGTTTGGGGTGAGAGGGGGCTGCTGTGCTTCTTGGGGGCCAGGCGGGTGGATGACATCAGAGGAGCCCTAGGGTCCCAGCTGGTCCTTATTCTTCCAGGGCTGCAGAGTGGAGGCGAGGTAAGCTACAGGTTCCCATCCTCTGTCCACTGGAGGTGGCCCAGCCTGTCTGCTCAATATTCTTCCTGTAAGTTTTCATTTGGATAAGGATTCTGCACTTCTCTCAATCCTTTGGAAACCCTTGGAGCTCAGAAGCCTCTCCTGACTCTAACGTCTGATGATTCTGCCACAAGCCTTTCTTCTAGGACAACAGATCTTCCCTGCTTTCTTTGAGACCCAGAGTTTCCTGGACGAGACTCTCAGTGCTGAGACTCGGGGTATCCCAGGCAAGTAAGACAAGCTGGCCATCCTATCACATTCCCATGGTGCTGCTTATCTTTCGAGCCACACTTGCGTTGGAAAGCCTCTTTGATGCCTGCGTGCCAAGAAAAATGGGATTGGGAATCTGATCCAGTAGTAACACTGGATGAGAAGGGAGGGAGGCCCACCCCATCTCTGTCCGGGGGAAAAAAGCAGCATTTACTTTAACTTGCAAATCACAGAGTGGAAGCCAACAGGAGCCTTAGGCTGGTGTGACTGATGGGAGCCCAGGGGAAGGGGAAACTTTAAAAGGGAGAAGAATTTCACGCTGAATCTCTTAATGTGTTTTTACAAAGAGGCTCATAAAATCTTCAAATATAGACCTGGGATCGTCATATTTATAGACACGGCATCAGCAGCAATGGCAGTGCTAGAGTGTGACCAGAGACTCTGCAGAAACACAGCAGGGAGCAACGTGGGTTTAAGTGACAGAATCACCTCCAAGCAGGGGAGGAGGGTCAACCAGAACGTCTCAGTCTGGCTCCTTACTGTACGGAGGAGGCCGAACACAACCTAGTCTGAGGCTCAAGGTCACTGACTCTTGGTTAAGAGCTCGGTCATGACCATCTCTGCCAAGTTCACCCGGGGAGGGGAAGGCAGCCTAGGCCTGAGTAAGGTCCTGCCCACTGAGCGTTTAATCTTCTAGAGGAAGATGAGTGATGTCGACATTTGCTCTAGACCAGCAGACACTCTTGTGATGGATGTGAGCTGGGATGAAGACAGAGGTGAGGCTGGCTGTGTGGAGGGAGGTCCCTGAGGCTCCCTGGGGGGAGGCCCTGAGCTGGGCTCCAAAACATTTGGGAAGGTGTAAAGGGAGGGCACTGCCATCAGGGGACAAACAGAGCTTTTCGACCAGACTCGTCTGGGAGAGATGAACTTGGGAAAGAAGGTGTAGGAGAGGTACCTGCCTGCATCAGGGCATGACCTAAGCCTACCGAGGCTGAATAGTCCAACAGAACTGGAATAAGTCAAGTCCAAGGGCAGACCTTGCGAACCTAGTTCTCCTCCACTCTATGTGTTCCCACCACTGCCCGAGGAATCTGCGCCTTGGCATGGCTCTGTTAACATAGTGGCTTTTAAATTTTTTCCTGTTACGTGCATTCAAGAAGTGATTTCCAAACACTGAACTATGTGGAAAAAATGAAGAATCAAGTGTTCCCTTCTCTAAGGCAAAATGTGAAAAATAAAGAAAACATAATGAGTTTTTCATAAAGGTAAGTTGATTCAGCTTAAAGGGATATCCTCCCCACTGAGAGTGTGCTGTTCCTCTTATTGTTGTTTGGCTGACATCCTTGGTTCTTTAATGGGATTGTGGTGATGGGTGAAGGGCTGTTTGGTTGTTGTTGCTCTGTTTTGTTTTTTGTTTGTTTTAAGCTGTCAACCCAATGTCAGTCCCCAATTTAACTTTAAATGAAAAGCGCGGTTCTGGAAATCCTAAAGGCTGGGAATGATTTATTAGACTGCCAACTATCTCCCTGGCTGCCGTATATGTTGATATAACGTGGGATTTTGACATACAGGCTGTAGGCATCAAGGAAACAGCAGAGTCTGGATATGGGAGACCAGGATTAAGGAGCTGTGTTGGAGAACATAGGATGTTCAAGCAGAAGGTGGGTCCCTAAACGGCGAACCCCACAGCTTCCCTCCTGCTTCCTTGGTCCTGTCCCCTGGAAGATGCACCTTATCACAGTGACGGCAAGTGGGGATGCATCGTGAGGGGTTTAGTGATACTGTAACATTGTTGTTGTTTGAGACGTTCATCGGATTGGCTGGGAAATCAGGTCAGGACATTCTTCACAGGAACCAAGCTTGTGTCCGCTGCTGTGTCCCTGCTCCAGGGTCCCACTGCTTACAGAAGTGTCATTGTCACTCCTTATCACACATCAGACTCGTGATCAATACTTAACATACTGCCTTGTTGTTCAGTCACTCAGTCATGTCCTGCTCTTTGTCAGCCCATGAACTGCAGCACGCCAGGCTCCCCTGTCCTTCACTATTTCCCAGAGTTTGCTCAAACTCATGTCTATTGAGTCAGAGATGCCATCCAATCATTTCATCCTCTGTCGTCCCCTTCTCCCCCTGCCTTCAATCTTCCCCAGCATCAGGGTCTTTTCTAATGAGTTCACACTTTGCATGAAGTAGCCAAATTATTGGAGTTTCAGCTTCAGCATCAGTCCTTCTAATGAAGATTCAGGACTTTAGGATTGGCTGATTGGATCTCCTTGCTGACCAAGGGACTCCCAAGAGTCTTCTCCAACACCACAGATCAAAAAGCGTCAATTCTTCGGAGCTCAGCTTTCTTTATGGTCCAGCTCTCACATCTGGACATGACTTCTGGGAAAACCATAACTTTGACTAGACGGACCTTTGTTGGCAAAGTAATGTCTCTGCTTTTTAATATGTTGTCTAGGTTTGTCATAGCTTTGACAAAGTGTGAGACTGGGACCACCAAAATCTTTGTGAAAGTTGGTTTACTTGAGCTTGGGATGGGGAAGGGTTTTCTCTCCCTTGTCCCAGACACAAGGGAGATTAGACAGTGTCCTGAGAGGCTGAAAGCTGGCCTGCTCTGAGTCTTCTGTGTTACCCCTCCCTGGCTTTCCTCTGGCTATGTCCATTCCTAGAGGGTCAAAGAGTCCAAAAACCAAATTGACATGCCCATCTGGAGCCTGTGCCCCCTTCCCTCTGGGTGAGGCTCTATTTCTCAGAACCCTGGAATTCTCTGTCTAAATGGCTCACTTCCAGGGCTTGTACTGGCCTCCTTCCTGAGTCCATCTCCCCCAAGTGGGCTTTAGTTGGATGAGCATTTCTAAACCCACAACATGGCCAACAAAGGCTATTTGCAGGATATGGGGGAACTGCTTAGAAGATGAAGAACTGGTGGTGGTCATGTGATGACAGGTGGTCCAGGGTAAGCCGGGTGTGGGGAGTGAGAGAGAGATGAGAGTCTGGGGCAGCTGTGACCACACCGAACATCCCAAGGAGGACTCTCGGGGATTAAAAAGATGGTAGAATACCTATGGCTGATTCGTGTTGAGGTTTGACAGAAAACAACAAAATTCTGTAAAGCAATTCTCCATCAATAAAAAAAAATAGATTTAAAAAATAGGAAAAATACATTTACACAATCCATGGAAGAGTCCAAAGAAATTAGAAAAATGGAGGAAGAAAGGAAAATGGGGAAACAAAGGAAAAAAGACAAGGAAAGTATCAGGTCAAATTAGAAAGTCTAATATCTACAGAAGAAAACTAGAAAGAGAAAAGCAAAGAAAGTGGAGAGAAGAAAAGTATCAAAGAAATAATTCTCAGATTTAGCTGTTAGTATGAGGCCTCATTTGGGTGAGAGGAAGCACGTCAAGACAGCGGCCAAAGCAGAGCTCTGAACCCTCCCCCATCCTGCTTACACTGGTAATTCCCTCCAGCCCAGTCAGCGCCTCCTCTGATGTCTTGAGGCAAGATGGGCAGGCCCAGGAGATGGCGAAGGAAGAGGAAGCCACGCCTTCTTGCCATTTTTCAGTCCTTAACCACCTTCCCAACTCAGGGAAGTGGGGCAGGTGGGCGGAGTGGACAGCCACACTTCTCCGGCATGAGTCATCAGTAGAGTCACGGCTCCAGGAAAAGACTGGACTCGATTAGACGCTTTCATGCCTTTTTTCCTACTCACATCTATTTTTTCAGGAGATAGCTGAGCCCATCAAGCTGAGTGACAATCAGGAAGGAATCCACATAAAACTTATGCGCAGATACAGCAAGAATGCAAACAAGGAGGAAAGGGATATGAGAAAAAGTCGGGTGAATAATATGCTTCTAAAGAGGGGTTTTTCTTCCCTTCCTTGGAAGGAAAGCTATGATAAAGCCAGATAGCACATTAAAAAACAGAGACATCACTTTGCCAGCAAAGGTTCATACAGTCCACTATGGCTTTTCCAGTAGTCATGTTGGGATGTAAAAGTTGAACCATAAAGAAAACTGAGCGCTGAAGACTTGATGCCTTCAAATTTTAATTATGGTGCTGGAGAAGACTCTTGAGAATTCCTTGTACTATAAGGAGATCCAACCAGTCAATCCTAAAGGAAATCAATCCTGGATATTCATTGGAAGGACTGATGCTGAAGCTGAAACTCCAATACTTTGGCCTCCTGATGCAAAGAGCTGACTCATTTGAAAAGACCCTGATACTGGGAAAGGTTTAGGGCAGAAGGAGAAGGGGACGACAGAGGATGAGATGGTTGGATGGCATCACCAACTCACTGGACATGAGTTTGAGAAAACTGCAGGAGACAGTGAAGGACAGGGAAGCCTTCAGTTCCCTGGTGGCTCAGAGGTTAAAGCGTCCACTGCAATGCAGGAGACCTGGGTTCGATCCCTGGGTTGGGAAGATTCTCTGGAGAAGGAAATGGCAACCCACTCCAGTACTCTTGCCTGGAGAATCCCATGGAAGGAGGAGCCTGGACTATAGTCTATGGGGTTGCAAAGAGTCCGACAGGACTGAGCGATTTCACTCAGTTCATAGGGTCTGCAGTTCATAGGGTGTGCAGTTCATAGGGTCAGAGAAGGAAACTGCATTAGGAGCAACAAAAACCTGAAAATACACATTTGACAAAATCATGCAAAACAAACCTGTGCAAAGATGCAAAAATGATAGGGGCAGTGATTTACATGGAAGGGAAAGGATTGTGGTGCTTCCAAAGAAGAGAACAAAAGGAAAGGAAAATGAGACATAAACTCACCGGAAGGACTCGAATCTTCTATGCAACAAAGTCGTTGTATTCCAGTAAAAAATGCACAGAGTGATCAATTCTGAATCATAACCTTGTTTAGCTACTGAACACCATGACAAAGGCAGAATCCTATAAACAAAAAAGCCAAATGAGACAAAACAATACAAAAATCCCCCCACAACATCCAGTGCCTGAGAACGGTGGCCAGGATCTAGAGTTTGGCAAGGGAAGGAAATGTGACCCAGAGCTCCCTGGGTTGTAAAGACAAAGGACATTTTAAAGTATGAGCACAGTGTTCCTAAAAGCCTTTTTTCTTTTTGAAAGAACCCTGAGGATTCACCTGGTGGCTCATAGGTAAACAATGTGCCTGCAATTCAGGAGATGCCGATTTGACTCCTGGGTCAGAAAGATCTCCTGGAGTAGGAAATGTAGCCAACCCCAGATTTCTTGCCTGAAAGTGGTGGTTACACAGTTGTGTCTTACTTTTTTCGAGCCCATGGTCTGTAGCCTGCCTGGCTCTTCTGTTCCTGAATTCTCCAAGCAAGAATACTGGGGGGATTCCCATGGACAGAGGAGCCTGGTGGGTTATAGTCCATGGGGTTGCAAAGGGTAGGACACAACTGAAGCAACTAAATGGCAGCGACTGAGGAGTCAAACTCCAGATCTCAGAAACAAGGCTGCTGCTGCTGCTGCTAAGTCACTTCAGTCGTGTCCGACTCTGTGTGACCCCATAGACGGAAGCCCACCAGGCTCCCCCGTCCCTGGGATTCTCCAGGCAAGAACACTGGAGTGGGTTGCCATTTCCTTCTCCAATGCACCATCCTCAAAAGATTGGTGGCAAGCATAGGATTCATTCTACTCTAGAATTAAGACTCAACAATTCTTGGAATGATGTTGCAAAACAGAATGAACATGTTGGAGACCTGATCCATGTAAACAATGATGCATGGAAACATACTATCATGTCAGAATATAATAACCTCAAGTTCTTATCCTTTTATACTCCTTCCTCCCTTAACTTAGAGATCTTTTCTTCTTTTATATATTGCTTAGATTTTGAAAACATGATCGTGTTTTATTTTAACAGCAATAACAAAAAAGTCATTATTCCTAAAACATTTCAAGTTTTCTCTTTTCCATCTGGGTTGCTTCATTCAAGGAAAAAGAAGAAAGAATTTCCATGCCTTTGGAAGGCTCCGGGCCTAATTCAACATCCCCAGGGCAGGGGAGGAGCTGAGGGCTGCAGACCAGAGCCCGTGAAGGGTGGATGGGGGTCTCCTTGCTTCCTGCTGGCCGGGGCTCAGGGGTCTGGGCCAGGCTGGGAGGCTCTGTGAGCACCTGGTCTGAAAGAGTCAATGGCCCAGGGCCGGGGGGTGGGGTGGGGTGGGGGGCGTGGTCTCGAGCAGGCATGGGGCTTGTTTTGTTGGGCAGGATGCTGGGAGGTGGGCAAGGAGCGGGTCACCTGCAGGCCTTCTGGGAGTTCTAGGCCCCTCCTCCTGCCCCTCCCTGATTTCTGTATCAGTGGGCCCTCTGCCTCTCTGGACCAGGTGTGTGGCTTGGGCCTCAGACTTGCCCTGAGCAGCCATCCGGCCTGCTGGCGCCCTTTCCTTCCGTCTCAACTGTAACCCCCTCTGTCTGCAAACTGGAGCTTGAGCAGAGAGAAGCTGGGGGTATGTGGGAGGGAAGGGAAGCAGAGAGCGAGAACCTTTCCTTCCTTCTTTTCTTCATCCCTGCGCTGAGCAGCCTCGTGTACAGCCCTGTGCAGTCTCTGGGGACTGAGATGGCGTGACCCTCTCAGGCCTCACGGCACCCCTGCCAGGCAGGAGGAGACCCTCATGCACTAAATGAGGGCTTCCCCAGGGAAGATCTCCCGTGGGACTCAGGGCCCCGAGGGAGTTGGCGGGAGGTGGGGGTGGTGGTGGTGGTGTGCCCGGCACTATTTTAAAAGTGAGCAAGATGGTGGCTCCAAGCTGGGAAGAGGGTGGCTTCCGTGGAGGATGGGTTTCTCTGCTGGATCCCAGAGGGTGACAGTGGAGTGGGTCACATTGGGTTTCTTCCTGGCTCTTCCCTGGCAGAAGTGCCCATAGGGCCACTTCCAGCTTCCTGTGTCTCCCCACCTCCAGCCCATGCTGACTGGTCCAGTGCTGGGAGCACCTGACCTGCTTGGCCCAATCAGACTGAAACAGCACCAGACTCTGGTTCAGATTCCAGCTCCCTAATGGATTGGTTGGTGAGCTTGGGTAGCTAGTACCTGCTCTGTGCCTCAGTTTCCCAGTATGAACATTGGCTTTCAGGAGGATTAGGTAAGATAAAGCATGTGGCATCACACTTGGTGCCTGGTAAATAATGGCACAGGCGCATTCGGAGAATTGGAGGTGTCCTTGGTCCCTAAGGGCACACCTCGCCCTGGTTCTGATTCTTTTAGAAGCTCAACTTGTCTCTAGTTCCTGAAGTTCATAATCCAACCTGTATTTTTATGATCAACCCCTCTCTTTGGCAATGGTAATGGTGGAGTTCTGTCACTTGCAGTGATGTCCCAGATTGGAGGATAGGGGTGTGCAGAGGGTGTGGGCTGTGGGGTGTTTTTTAGGGTTCGATGGGTAGGAGCGAAGCTGAGCAAGTCTGGGCTGACGCCATTTAACTGGAGCGCAGAGTACTGGAAAGGGCAGCGACATCAGGACCAGGTTCTGAGTGTCGGGCTTGCCACATGGTAAATGCTCAGTGAGAACTGGCTTCCACCCTCTGCGGTCTGCGTTCTCGTGAGCCTCCGCACCCCCAGATCAATCTCTCCTGTAAGGAGAGCTGATCTCCAGGACCATTTCCAGCCAAGAAACTGAATTCTCTGGGGCAAGTGATATATTTAGTGTGTGTGCTGTGCTAAATTGGTTCAGTCGTGTCCGACTCTGCAGCCTCATGGACTGCAGCCCGCCAGGCTCCTCTGTCCATGGGATTCTCTAGGCAAGAATACTGGAGTGGGTTGCCGTTTCCTTCTCCGATATTTAGTGTATACAATTTATAAAGATATAACAATATATGAGATGCTTATCTAGACATTCCTGCACAAGCATCATTCAGTTTGATCCTCATATTCCTATACCCATTTTATAGATGAGAAAACTGAAGCTCGAGTACTGAAGTCACTTGCCCAGTAGTAAGTGGCAGAGACATTTGTACCTGGGCTTTCTAACTCCACATCCCTTGGATTTAATCAATATATTCATTTGCTCATTTGTGACTTGTTTAAATAACAATTATTTTTTCCTTCCAACTGGTGAATAAGGAGAAGAACTGCTTCCCAGGTGGCTCAATGGTGAAGAATCTGCCTGCCAATGCAGGAGATACTTGTTCAATCCCTGGATGGGGAAGATCACCTGGAGAAGGAAATGGCAACCCGCTCCAGTATTCTTGCCTGGGCAATCCCATGGACAGAGAGGCCTGGTGGGCTGCAGTCCACGGTGCTGCAAAGAATCAGACAGGATGGAGCACAGCACGGCACAGCAAAGCAAAGGGGAAGAACTAGTCAATTCATGCAGAAAGGATAGCGGGCAGGGAGGAAAGGAGCTTGTAATGCAGGGTTGTGTCAGAGGAGAGCTCTGCCAGGGCCGTTTCCCCTTAATTGAGAGTATGTTTGGAAAATACTCCCCTCTCTGCATAATGAAAGGCTGGAGAAACTGGCTTATTTTAAGGGACCATGAGCTAATGCATATGCACGCGAACCCTGCTTGTGCAAGCTTGTGTTATGTCTGCCTTTTCATTTGTTTTCTCTGGATGTGTCTGCATTTAATATACATAAAAAAATACCTCCATTGTAACCTGTTTCTCATTTAAAGGAAAAAAAAAAAAACAAACAAAGTTAGAAACCCAGTATAGAACCAAAAGCTTTTAACACAGCAATTCCATTAAAAAATAATAAAATCAAATTATTAAGTAAGCCGCCTGGTCCCCTAAAAAGAGGGTGTTATGATGGTCTTGGCCAGCTCGCTCTGGGTGCCGCCTTCCGCATGCTTCCCCCATCCCCAGGCTGTTATTACTTGTCGCGCAGAGCCTTCTTGGCCTGAGCTCTCAAGTGGGTATTTTCTGTGTGGATACAGAAGAAACGAGCTCTCTCCTTAGAGAGATGCCAACGATCTGACCTTTTGTACCAAAGACCCATCTGGAGAACCGAAATCATTCCAGCAGAATTGCTCTCGGGTGATATCTATGACAGCTTTTTAATCTCCATGATTATGCGGTTTGATTATCTCTCGTAGGTGAACAAGGATGCCGTCTCTGAGCTGTTCATTGCCAGTGTGGGAGTCAGTGCCCTGTGGTCTGAGGAGACGATAGTGTGGCTCCAGCTGAGACTGTTTCTGCATGTCACTTCAAAGGAATTGAACTGCACATTCAACCTTGGTTCTTTCAGCCCTGTTCTTATTGCTGGGTATTACCCTGACCTTGCTGGGTCCTTTTAAGCCTGCACTATTTCTCGCTGGCCAGTGGAGCAGCCAGCATCGACCTGCCCATATTAACCCTCATCACCCCTGACCCCTCCCAGGGCACTTCTACAGGTGACCTGTAGGCCCTGGGTGAGCAGGGGATGGTGGGCATCGTTTAGGAAAGGCTTGGGCAGAGATGAGTGGTGTGGTGGGGAGGGTACGGGCACAGTGGACACGTCCAACAAGAATCTGTCATCTTTCCCAGTGCTGACCTGCCTTTCAGTCTGCCTGCTCCAGGGCCCTCACCCTGGCCTCAGTTTCCCTCTGGCTTCTCTCAGCATTTCCCTCATGCTGGCTCATGTGGATGCATCTGTGACTCCACCTCTGGCTCCTCCAGGGACAGCCCCCACCCCACCTCATATCTCCGGATGCAATGACTGTCCTCAGGGAGCTCACAGGACGGTCCCCAGGGTGCCCCGAGAAGCATAGAGGATCAAGTGGGGCGGACAGTGGCGGTCTTCTGGAGGATGGGATGCTGAATTGAGCCTTGAAGGGTGAATGGGGAAGAGTTCCAGGCAGAAGAAACAGAGTATGGAAAGTTCTAGAGGCACACGGCTACACAATCGGAATTCAGGGTGGTTAGACAGAAGACTCCTGTCAAAGATGGTGACAGGTGAAGTCAGAGCCATCTGGGGCCCAAATACCTTGAAGGTGTCTCTGTGTTACACGCAGGATGGCAGGGTACAGATGTGTGGGTTGTGCACTGCACCACTGTGGCAGCCCAAAGGGCTGCCAGCAGGAGAGAGACCTGGCGGTAAGCGTGGCTGTGGAGAGTGGGATGGGGGCGGCAAGCGAGGAGGCAGGGGCAGCAGGGTTGGGAGCCTTGGGAGTCCAGGTGAGCTGTGCTCTCAGCGGCGCTGGGAGAAAGTGCAGGGTGGATTCTGCTGTTGGAGCTGGCAGCATCAGCACACCAAATAAAGAACACCCATCCCTTGTGAAAACCTCCAGTGAACAACAGGCCTGTAAAATTAGCCCCCATTCGTCATTGCTTTTCCCCAGGTACTTTCCAGGATTTTTCTCCTCCACAGTTTCAATGATTCTTGAAAAAATTATTTTGCTTATTTCAGATAAAATGCACACTTGGAAGCATTAAAAATTTTTTGTTGATGTATAATATTATATAAATTACAAATTGTATCAATACGATATAATGATTCACAATATTTAAAGGTTATATTTCATTTATATTATTAAATATTGGCTATATTCCCTGTGTTATACAATATATCTTTGTAGCTTGGAGGCATTTCTTTGGTTCAATATCTCTTCCACGCTAAGATTCAATACATTTTCTCTTTTGTGACTCAGAGTGTTTCATGATTCCTTCTACCCTCATGCCATATTGATTCTGGAGCTGCAGGAAAACGTGGATGCTTGAGATGGAAAAAGGCAGCAGGGTTTGGTAGAGTCCGACACCATAAATCTTCCACTCCCCCTCACCCCACACAGGGCTCAGTCCTTCACCTTCAGCACCCAATGGAATAATTTCCTCACCTCCTTTTTCTCTCCCAGGGCTGCCCTGGAAACAATCTGCCATGCTTAGTCATCTACTGACTCGGATGCTCTGCATGGCTGAGAAGGAGGGACTGGAGTTCCCAAGGGCGATTCAAGGGGTATCAGGGAGGGGTGGAGCGGAAGGGAGGACCCAGTGAGATGTGGGGAAAATGAAGGGCTTCTGGCAAAGAAACACATTTCCCTTGCTGGTGTGACCAAAGAACCAGAGTGCCATTCAGATGGAAATATGTGTGGTTGCCTTGGGACTTTCTGTGCAAGTTTGTGTAAGCGAGTTACTGTCACAACAAAATCAAATGAGCAGTGGTTTAATGCAGAGCAGTTCACTCCCTGCTCTCAGGTCAGGGTGGAGGCGGGGAGTGGCTGTCCTCCACGTGGTCACTCAGGGACCCAGGCCCTTGGTCCCAACCCCATGGTCCCAACCCCATCGCTCTCCGCATCCCTAAGGCTGAAGAGGAAGGGTCTGGAGAGGAACGTGTGGGTGGGTTTTACAGACAGTCCCGGAAATGGCATGCTCACTTCTTGTATTTATTTTTCACAGCTTCATTGAGGTATATTTTATTTATCATAAAATTTGCCCATTCCATGACTGTAGAACATTTTCACAGCCCCGTCATTAACCCTGCATTGGATTTCTTGTATCCATTTACTGTTTCTACCTCACTGCTGTTGTTTAGTCGCTAAGTCATGTCGGACTCTTTCATGACTCCATGGACGATAAAGCCCATCAGGCTCCTCCGTCCATGGGATTTCCCAGGCAGGAATATGGGAGTGGGTTGCCATTTCCTTCTCCAGGGGATCTTTCCAACCCAGGGATTGAACCCGAGTCTCCTGTGTCTCCTGCATTGCAGGTGCATACTTTACTACTGAGTTACCAGGGAAGCCCATTCCCACCCCACACATAAACACTAATCTACATGTCATCTCTCTAAACCTGCCTATTCTGAACATTTTGTGTACATAAAATGATACAAGGTGTGGTCTCTGTGTCTGACTTCTCTCACTGAGCGTAATGTTTTTGAGGTTCATCCTGACCTAGCTTGGGTCGGTACTTTGTTTCTTTTTAATGTCAAAGAGTAGTCTATTGTATGCCTGGACTGAACCAGGTTCACTTTTGCTCTCTTTCCATTGGTTGGAACTCAAGTTACGTGATCAAATCCCACTGCAAGAGCAGCTGGGAAATGTAGACCATGTGCCCAGAGGCAGGGAGCCTATTATGGTGAACAGGTAGTAATCTCCACCCAAGGACTCCTTCCTTGACTCCAATTACCTGACAAAAGTCTATAAACACACAAATGCCATGCATGAGTGATATGTGTGTGTGTTGTGGGGGGAGGGCAGAAACTGCAGAGTCCTGATCTGACCTGTTGCCAGTTCTGTTCCCTTTCACAAGCAACAGAGGGTGTGCTTGGGAGGAGATGGGAGGAGCACAGACCATAAGGGTCAGAGGTGACCTTGAGGACATTAATGTAACACCTTCCCTGCCCGCCCAGAGGCGTGGACTTCAGGAGGACAAGGTAAGTGCACATCTTACCCAGCTCCTGGGAGGCAAGGAGAAGCATGGGTTATAATTAATGAAATCCCTTCAAATGCACTTGAAATAGCTTGTGAGAGGGACCTGGGGGCCAAGGGTAGGTAGTTCCAAGTCCATCGCTTTTGTGCTCTTGGATTTTCACATCAACAGTCTCTTGTAGATTCTGCTTAACTGTTGATGCAGACGCATCAGCAGAGCTCCAAGTCTGGAGGCGTAATTTTTAGGAGAAAATATGAACTCTCCTTGCATTCTTAGAATAGTTGTCAAGGGGGAAATGTCTTCCAGAAAAAGCATGGTCTTTGCAGGAGGGTGAAAGGAATTGCACTCCCGGGCCTTTCCTGAACTTGATGCTCCTACCAGAAGTTCAGGGTGCAGAGTGGTTGGAGGTGCAGCCCAGGAGTTATTTCAGGATACATCTTGCCCCAGCTCCCTGCGATTCTCAGCAGTGCTTTTCACTTAATATTTTAATCATCTGGCAGAAATGTGGAGGCTGATTCTTTTCATGGAGTCAGTGAGTTTCCAAGCCAGAGAATTCTATCACCTTGAATAACAGGCCCAGCCGCCTACGCAGACCTGCAGTTGGCCGGCTTCTCCAGGACAGCTGAGTTCCCGCACCTGCTCTGGGAGCCCACAGTCTGGCCTGGGATGCCTGACAGTGGCCAGGCATCCGAAAAAGGGAAAGAAGTGCTGCTGTTTCCTCCGTTTGTAGGCAGAAGGCTGGAAATGCAGCTGGGACTCTGTTTTCTGGAGGGAAGTGGCAGCCGGAAGAGTTTAGAAAATTCTGCAGATAACTCTGAGGAGCCATTCTCAAATAAGTTCTGCCCTTCCCAGACATTTCTGATGATCTGAGGGGCAGGGGTCAAGAGGGAAAGAGGGTCGGGACCAATTTTGTTGAAATCTTGTGGTCCTTCCCTAGAAGACAGCTCAACTGTCTCATGTCCGAACGATGGCAAGGTGGGATGCTGAAAGTCCATTCCTTCTTCAGGTCCCCATATTTTAAAGATCCAGACAGCAAACATGAGTGAGTTTGCGTCAGAGCCAGAAGTAAAACGTGGTAAAATCAAGTGCTTTGAGAACCCACCTAAAACTTCCTCTTTCCATCCTATGGAAGGAACAGCCATCAAAGATCTAGGTAGAGTCTGCTGTGAACCAGGAACGTCTCCTATGTTGTCAGGTCATCCCACAACCTGCCAGGGGCACACAACTGTGATTCTGCTTTATCAACCAGGTAAGTTGGATTGATCAACCCCCTTGAGGTCACACCACAGGAAATGGAGAGAATTACAGTTTGAATCCAGGTCAGCCTCCCACACAAGCCTGGCTCCACAATGGCTCAGCCGGTAAAGAATCCGCCTGCCATGCAGGAGACACAGTAGACGTGGGTTCCATCCCCGGGTTGGGAAGATCCTCTGGAGGAGGAAGTAGCAACCCACTCCAGTATTTTTGCCTGGAAAATCCCATGGACAAAGGAGCCTACAAAGGACACTACAGTCCGTGGGGGTCACAAGGAATCAGACCCAACTGAGCGACTAACATTTTCACTTTCGCAGCCCCCAGGCCCAATCATGGATGAAGTGAGTGATCATGATGTTTTAACCTTGTGGGCCTGGCACATCCTGTCATGAGCTGTGGAGCCTTGCAGGATGGCCCCAGGTGGAAGCAGCAGCAAGTGACCAAACCTCGGCTGTCTGTAATTAGACCTGCCCGCTCTTCATTCCTAAGACAGAAACGCCTTCTCAAGTCATCGGTTGCTCAGACTCTTCTACTCTGTGGGGCAGCAGAGTCTCTGACTCTTCCATCTGAGCAGACGAGCAGGAGGGTGAAAGTCCTCCAGGCCCAAGGCAGGCTGTGCTTGTCTGGCCAGGTGGCTCTGTGGCACTGGACAGCCTCTCCAACGGCCTCGTCCTGGATCTCCACCCACCGGGGCTGTCAGCAGTGTCTGGCAACCTGGCTCCAGCTCATTGGCACACACAAAGCCCGACCATGCAGCCAGCCTGGATGTTCTCAAGAGCCAATTTGTTACTTTTCAGACCTAACCTCATCACTCTGCACTTCGGGGAGCTGAACTACTGCCCTTGGGGAGGTCTGAGGGGGCATCTGGCTTTCCTGCAGCCTGCTGGCCATCTGAAGATTTATCACTTGCTGATCACTTAGCCTGAACAGCTGACAAATCCTTCTGAGCAACGCTGGAGAAGACAGAGTTCCCTGGAGGTCCCACTTCCTAAAGGGGTCATTATAGTGTGGCTGCTGTCATTTGCGACCACCCATTTCTCAGCTTGCCAGGAACTTGTGCATTCCATGCTTTATCCTGTGGCCCCCGTAAAAAGATTATTTTTTGAAGGTTAAAGTCACAGATCTCAGAAAATAGGAAATGGACATGTCAAATTAATTTAACTCATCATTTAATGAGGAAATCAATAGTATGTTATAACCAGTTCAAAGAAAAATTAAAAGAGCACGCTACATCATGAGAAACGCTGGGCTGGAAGAAGCACAGGCTGGAATCAAGATTGCTGGGAGAAATATCAATAATCTCAGATATGCAGATGACACCACCCTTATGGCAGAAAGTGAGGAAGAACCAAAGAGCCTCCTGATGAAAGAGAAAGAGGAGAGTGAAAAAGTTGGCTTAAAGCTCAACAGTCAGAAAACTAAGATCATGGCATCCAGTCCTGTCACTTCATGGCAAATAGATGGGAAAATAGTGGAAACAATGGCTGACTTTATTTTGGGGGCCTCCAAAATCACTGTGAATGCTGATTGCAGCCATGAAATTAAAAGATGCTTACTCCTTGGAAGGAAAGTTATGACCAACCTAGATAGCATATTAAAAAGCAGAGACATTACTTTGTAAACAAAGGTCTGTCTAGTCAAGGCTATGGTTTTTCCCGTGGTCATGTATGGATGTGAGAGTTGGACTGTGAAGAAAGCTGATCACCGAAGAATCGATGCTTTTGAACCGTGGTGTTGGAGAAGACTCTTGAAGAGTCCCTTGGACTGCAAGGAGATCCAACCAGTCCATTCTAAAGGAGATCAGTCCTGGGTGTTCAATGGAAGGACTGATGCTAAAGCTGAAACTCCAATACTTTGGCCACCTCATGCGAAGAGTTGACTCACTGGAAAAGACTGATGATGGGAGGGATTGGGGGTGGAAGGAGACGGGGACGACAGAGAATGAGATGGCTGGATGGCATCACTGACTCTGTGGACATGAGTTTGAGTGAACTCCGGGAGTTGGTGATGGACAGGGAGGCCTGGCGTGCTGAGATTGATGGGGTCGCAAAGAGTCGGACAAGACTGAGTGACTGGACTGAACTGAACTGAAAGAGACCTTGGGGAGGCTAGACACAAATTTAGACATTGTTGCAAAACCGGTTGATACTCAACAGGGCAAGAGTCAGTGCTATTCCTCTGGACAAAATTCACTATCCGGTGTACAGGCAAATCATTTCCATTCTCTAAGTTTTCCACAATTTCCAGAGTTGTCAGTTAGCTCAAAGATGAGAAGAGCAGGCCCCTAGGAATCCGGCAACCCAGAAGGGACACCCACAGTCTTGTCTGCCCTCAAATCCTCCCACGTGTGTGCTTATGAGTCCTCATCCCAGCTGACAGCATGTTCACATCTTGTCGCTGCTTTCTGACCAAGATAAGTGACCAAGTGAGATCTTTGGACCCCGAGCTCTGGCTTTTGAGCTCTTTTGAGCTAAGTGGTCCCCCAAGGCAGAGGAAGGTGAAGGATGTCTGAGGTCCCGCCTGCTGCAGGTGTGAGGGTCTTCAGCCTCTGTTCCAAGTCTCTTATTCTGCTTCCATGACCACCACGCCCCAAGGCTGGGCCCAGCCGGACCTGCCTGTGGAAGGGAAGGGATGCCAGCTGGCCAATCCATCGGCTCCCTGTCTCTGAGTGTTTCCCACAGAGAGCTGGTCACACAGCTCCCAGTCCTGAGTCTGGCTTCCCAGGCAGCGTGGGTCATGTACACTGAGACCATTCTAGTCCCCGGCACAGGGACGCTCACGGCAGACTGAGAACATCCTCCTTATTTACCTTCATCTCACTTTCCTGTCTGCTTGGGCTGGAGGGAAGCCGCAATGCCAGTCCCTCTGTGCCGTGACCTCTACACCCCCCAGATGCTGGTCCTCTGCCAGCTTCTGCTCCAGGTGCCCAGCTCAGCACATCACATATGCAGTCTTGTTTACATGCCAACAACCCTGCAAGTCAGGGTCTGAGATCGATCCCTGGGTCAGGAAGATCCCTGGAGAAGGAAATGGCAACCCACTCCAGTATTCTTGCCTGGGAAATCCCATGGACAGAGGAACCTGGAGGGCTACAGTTCATGGGGTTACAGAGTCAGACACGACTGAAATGACTTAGTACAATTTTTCATTGGCAAGCACTCTGTCTTATGGCCGCCTGGGCGATAGGGAGCCTGGGAGAGGGAGCACAGGCCCCTAGGAATGCCTTGCTTCTCTCCCCTCATCACTGAGATGAAGACATCGAGGCCAAGGTAGTTCAAGGCCACACACAGGTCAGGGGCCGGGGCAGAACTGAAGCCAGGTCTGCCTAACTCCAAAGCTGGGCTCCTTCCACATGATGCCTCTGAGAGCGGCTGTGTGACCGGGGAGGTCCAAACCCACCAGGACACCCAGAGGAGAGACTTTTGGAGCCTGCCTGCCCTCTTCCCACTGGGCCCTGCTCTGTGTGCTTTAGGGTTTGGCAAAAACACCTGGGTCTTGTTTCCAACCTCACCCGAGGTGGGCCCAGGTAGAAAACATCACCATGGCAACCCTTGTTTCCAAGGGGCCGTGTGTTACTTCTGGAGAAAATGATACCTTGGTTCCCAGCACTTAGTGTGCTGTGGGTCTGCAGGATGAGTTTACTGGGCACTGCTTCTCATGATTGGCTCAGCGGACACACTTCACGGCTTTATGTCCCTGTTGTGGTTTCCAGGGAAGCATGATGTGTTTGCTCCTGGAAAGGAGGGGGCAGGGGAGTCCGGGTGTGTCATCTGCTGTCTGATGAGACGGCTGTCCGATGAGAAGGGCTGGGAGGGCTGGTGCTCTGTCTGGGAGGTGGGGGCACATGGGCTGTGTCTCACCTGCATCCCAGTGCCACTGCCTGTTCATGCTGAAGCCTGGCATGACCCCTCTCCCTTTGCACTGACCCCTGAGACAGAGAATATAGGAGCGGCCTGGAGCATTTGGAAGACGGCTCTGGTGGACACTGCTGGCTGGTCACCAGCGGCCCTTCCTGGTTCTCTCTTGCTGAAGGCCTCTGCCGTGATGACCCCTGTTTCCCCTCCCCAGGTCCCCGCTCTCCCAGGCTCCCTGTCGCCCAGGCGGCCACGAGACAGAGTGCTTGCCAATGAAATATTGTGCTAAGTCGTTTCAGTCATGTCTGACTCCGCAACCCCATGAGCTGTAGCCGGCCAGGTTCCTCTGTCCATGGGATTTTCCAGGCAAGAATACTGCAGTGGGTTGCCATTTCCTTCTCCAGGGATCTTCCTGACCCAGGGATCGAATGTGTGTCTCTTATCTCCTGCACTGGCAGGCAGGTTCTTTACCACTAGTGCCACTTGGGAAGCCTAGCAAGAAATTAGGGGATGTCTTCTGGAGGCATCTGGGGAAAATTATTCCCTTTCTCAAGAGCCCCTTTCTGCCTCTTGTCAGGAGTCACTCCAGGAGGGTTTGCAGTCATCTCAAGACCAGGAGAATTGCAGGCATTGACCACGTGTATAGACATGGTTGAGCTGGAAGCAGCCCTGCGTCTCTCACCCCCTGACTTCTTGCTTTGTGACTTGATGGAGTACCTTTTATGGTCTGAGCCTCTGCTACTCCAACTGTGATTCCCAACCAGCACCTTTGGAACCACTTGGGGGCTTGTTAGACACGCAGACTGTCAGGCCCAGCCCTAGATGGACTGATCCAGAAGATACAGTGAGAAAAGATCTCTGAGTAACTCACGTGACACAGAAACCATGAGAAGACAGAAGAGAGGGTGGTGTGCGGAGGGTGGAGAAACTATTTTTTGGAGATTTGTTTTCTTGGTATTTTGTGTTTATGCCTCTCTGAGCTATGAACGATGAAATTGTAACTCTATTTAAAAGGAAGGCAAAGTTTCTTCCCTCCTCCCTGCCCTCCAGCCTTTCTCCCCATCTAGCTGCACGGGTGGATGGATGGTGGGGTTCTTGCAGGCCGAGGATGGAGGAGGTATTTACACTTGGCTTACTGCTCTCAGGATTAGATCGTCCCTCATCCTCTCTGAGTTCCTTGGACTGCAAGGAGATCCAAACAGTCAATCCTAAAGGAAGTCCTGAGTATTCATTGGAAGGACTGATGCTGAAGATGAAGCTCCAATACTTTGGCCACCTGATGTGAAGAACCAACTCACTGGAAAAGACTCTGATGCTGGGAAAGATTGAGGGCAGGAAGAGAAGGGAGTGACAGAGGATGAGTTGGCTGGATGGCATCACCGACTCAGTGGACATGAGTTTGAGCAAACCCTGGGAGACCGTGAAGGACAGGGAAGCCTGGCGTGCTGCAGTCCATGGGGTCACAAAGAGTCAGACACGACTGAGGGACTGAACAATAGCAACATCCTGTCTGAAGTCTGGGCTTTACATTTAGAAAGATTAAACCAGCCTGTTCAAAACAGGGGAGCCATGAGAAACAAAAAATTGCCTGGGGCACTTTCTTTCAAAAAGCTTGTTTCCCTCCTCAGACGAGCAGTGAAGATGCTCAGAGAAGAATACGTTGTACATTTTTAGCTTCAAGGGACTGTCAGGAGGCTTTGTGGATGGGAAAGAGCTCTCTTAAAGGAGGGCATTTGGTTCTTGGAAGAACACAGAGAGCTCGGATTCCAGTGCAGCCTCTTTCCACAATGCAGGGATTCGAATGTTTTGCTTTTTTTTTCTTTCTGACAGGGCTGAACACCGGAGAACATGATAGCTCATAGGAGTTTGTGGGTGGAGGGACCTCAAAGTTGTAGACCATGAGGAGGTTTTCTCTGGGTTACAGCAGGGAGGCACCGCAGCTTCGGCCTCGCTCCCCAACGCAGGAGGGGTGTCAGAAGCTCTGAGGGGAACACGGCTTTCGGAGCTCCCTCGCCGGCAGGGGCGGAGTCGAGTCTAGAACCCACGTTCACAGTCTCCTCTTCACACGCCAGCACCACTCCCGCCCGCCCCCCGGCCAGTTATCATGAAAGGAAGGAGATTTGGGGTCCCCTGACTTGCTCTCAGCTTGTCAGGGAGGCCAGGTCCCTGAGTCGGGGCGATGCTAGGAGCTCAGAATTTTGACAGAGATTCCAACTTGGGCTCCTTCTAGCTGACCTTGGCCTCTCTGAATCGCAGTTTCCTCATCTGACTGAGGTGGGGAGAAGAGAGGCCAGGTTTACCCTTCCTGCTGCCATCTTCTTAGAGAACAGAACTTGAACGGCTGGACTGCACACCCCCCCCCCCCACCTTGCTGAATAAGCTGAAGGCGGTTGATCAATACCCATGGAGGAAGAGAGAAGGGTGGCCACGGACTCCAGGACCAGAGTGAAGGAGCATGGGAAGACAGAGAGGAGAGCAGAGCAGAGGCAAGTGCGGCTGGGCGAGAGACTTGAGGAAAGAGCATGGCCCAGCTGGAAAAGAATCCGCCTGCAGTGCAGGAGACCCCGGTTCGATCCCTGGGTTGGGAAGATCCCCTGGAGAAGGGGAAGGCTACCCACTCCAGTATACTGGCCTGGAGCATCCCATGGACTGTATAGTCCGTGGGGTCGCAGAGTCGGACATGATTGAAGGACTTTCACTTTTCAGAGGGTGTGGGAAAGAAGCCTGAAGGTTCCTAAGATATGGTTCTCCCTGGAGGCAAGGAATTCAGCGAAGACCTTTGTTCCTTTGCAATACGCTTATTGGCAGTGCATTTCCATTCTGCTTGGATGCATCTTGGCATTGCTATGTGCCTAAGAGGGGCCTCCCACAGGAGAATGGAGAACCACTCCCGCTCTTTAGTTTCCCCAAGACAGTCCAGACTAGAAATCAGGCTTGCTGGGCATGTGGTTCACGGGATCTGTTCTTTCACTTGGGATTTGTGGTGTGTGGAATTGTGACACCCCCACCCCACCTCAACTCCTAGCAAAATTCATTCCCACCTGGAACCCATGAATGTGACTTTATTTAGAAGTAGGGTCTTCACAGGTATAATCAAGTCAAGATGAGGTCAGTCTCGATGTGTGTAGGCCCGACTTCCAGTGTGACTGGTGACTGCAGAAGGTGAGGAAGCTGGGATTCAGAGCCACAGACACAGGGGGGAGAAGTCCAGTGGAGACAACGGCCAAATCTGGGACCATGCATCTGCAGGCCTAGGATGGCTGGTTACCACCAGGGGCTGGAAAGGGCCGGGAAGGATCCTCCCCCAGAGCCTCCACAGGGAGCTCGGGCCTGCCGACCCTGTGCTTTTGGACCTCTGGCCTCCAGAGCCACGAGAGAATGGATATCTAAGGTTTTCAGTGACCAGCGTGTGGGACTTTGTTACCGCAGCCCTGGGGCACAGATGCAGGGCGCCCCCCCCCCCCCCATGTCTCACCAGCTGCCCGCCCTCATGTCCCCTCCTGCTCCTTTCCTGGACCTTCCATTTGCTCAGATAATACCCCTATTCCCTGTCCCCATAAGGCTAAACTGGAGGTGACTCATCCCACCCCAGGAACCACCCTAATTCCCAAGCAGAGGTTTGATGTCCCCACCAGTGACTGGTTCTGGAGCAGGCACAAGCCAGTCTGGCCAATGAGAGATGAGGGAGTTGGGAGGGAAGGTTTCCAGGAAGGCTTCCTCTCTCAGAAAGGAGGCTTGGGAGGAGATGCTCCCTCTTCTGTGGTCTTTTCATCCCTTTAAGGCTGCCCTGGCCTACCCGTGACCCACCTGGGACTGTGGAAGGGAGGAGTCGATGCAGGCAGGACCGGGCTTCCCATGTGATGAGATATTCATGAGATCGAGAGTCATCACTGCGTAGGCCAGTGTGAATTGGGAGTTCCTTCTCCTGCAGCCCAAGGCGTGCTTATGACTCCCCAGGCCTGGGTGCAGAAGTGGGCAGGTGAGAACAGATGCCATGGCCAAGTAGGGGAGCATAAGTCACTGGCAGGCCAGCTGCCCCACCCCAAATAGCTGCCGCCCAGATGCCAGTGGGCTTCTTCGTTTGCTTCTTGAAGAACAAATGCAGTGACATCAGTTTTCGATTTTCTTCTTGATCTTTGATAGCTCACCCGTCTCAGGACATCCCCCTCTCGCACAGGCTCAGAACACTTGGGGCTTATTTAGTCCCAAGGCAACCAGTCCTGGGTCAGTGCTAGCTAAGAGGGATTGGATGCTGGGTGGTCAGTGGACTGGTTTGCTTCCTGCTGCCATGTGTGTGTTGTCGCTGATGGAGGCTGGATGGGCCTGCTTGCCCATCACTGTGATGTCTTTGCTGATTCCTTGTCCAGGCCACAGTGCTGGGTTCCAAGGTCATATCTGGTGAAGTGAGTGAAAGTCACTCAGTCATGTCCGACTCTTTGCGACCCCATGGACTGTCCGTAGAATTCTCCAGGCCAGAATCCTGGAGTGGATAGCCTTTCCCTTCTCCAGGGGATCTTCCCAACATACACATCTGGCTTAATTAGTTTAGTCATTCAGTCGTGTCCGACTCTTTGCGACCCTATGGACTGAAGCCTACCAGGCTCCTCCATTCATGGGATTTTCCAGGCAAGAGTGCTGGAGTGGGTTGCCATTTCCTTCTCCAGAGGATCTTCCCAACACATCTAGGATGACCTTTAATTTACACCTCCTTGGTCAGTTTTCCTCCCTAATGCACAATCGCTGCTCCAGGGTGGCTTGATCCTGTGATCTTCCTGACTTTGCCATCGGTCTCAACTCCAGCAGATGCCAGATACATCATCTTGTGCAGTTGTGCTCTCAGGGTCCTATGGTTATAGCTCACGATGCTTACAGAGTCAGCCCTCCCCGTGTGAGCCCTGCACGCTGTGTTGAGTCTGGGCCACCAGCTCAGCGTCCTCCTCTCTCCTGTACACTCCCAAGAGGGAGCCTTGCTATATTTTGCTACCTGCCATACTATTAGTGGGGCTTCCCTGGTGGCTCAGACAGTAAAGAATCTGCCTGCAATGCAGGAGACCTGGGGTTGGAAAGATCCCCTGGAGAAGAGAATGGCTACCTACTCCAGTATTCTGGCCTGGAGAATTCCATGGACAGAGGAGCCTGGCGGGCTACGGTCCATGGGGTCGGAAAGAGTTGGACACGACTGAGCAAGTAACACTTTCACTTTTCATACTATTAATAGAAAGCATCTCTTTTTCTCCCACACTTTCCACACTTGAAACTTAGGGTACAGGCACTGGAGTTCTAGACCTTTCTTCTCCAGAGGGTCTTGTGTTCCTTGTACAAATTGGTTTACCTTGTACTCAGAGCCCTGTGTTCCCAGGGTGAAGCAACTCTCAGAGAACACCATCTTAGTGCAGTTTGGGGTGAGATCTCAAGGTGCAGAGTGTGGCCAACGAAGCACAAGGAAGGATGGAGAGCCAGCACAGAGATGCATCCTTGAGGGGACCAGTGCACAAGGCGCCTGACGGCCTGATCCCACAGACCTTCTGAGACACGTGTGGAAGGGGTCTTCAAACTGTCCACCCAACAAAAAAAGGTGGAGACTCATGACCCCATCGATCAAGGGTGTCCCTCGGGGTGTTCACTTGCAAGCTGGGAGTAGGGGCTCTCTGGTAGTTCAAAGCCCACCGAGAGCTGGTTGCTGCAGCCTAGGTGAAGTGAGTGGTGGGCTGGGAGGCCCCCGGAAGGATGCTCAATGACAGGACAATACTCCCTGCCTGCAACACACTATGGGGTGCCTGGCAAGGGTGTCTCCTAACCTCTCAGTTGCATGACCAAGAACTGAGTCTGGACAAAGCACTGGACAAAGACAAGTGGCTTCAAGGTGGCTGCTGCCTCTGCCTGAAGCGGTGGTAGACGCGAGCCTTTGGCAGTTACATCTGCGCCTTCCTAGGCTGACACCGTCTCTAACTTCATCAACACCTGTCCTTCTGCTTAAAACAAACACATGCAGACCTAGGCTCTGCATACAATCCTAAATCCTGATTTTTTGTTACTTAATATTCAGCTTCAGTATCTCTCATCAGACGCTTGTGAATTTCATCCCCCATGGCTGCCTGACTTCCTGGTACGGCACCTGGTCTGAGGAAGGCGGCACTCTTGTGACAATCTTCTGCAGAAAGTGTCTTACTCTTCGTTTAACTAGTAGACGGTGACTCTGTTATAATTAGCCTACTTCAATTTGTCTCAAATGAGTGCAAAGGGCAGAGCTGATAAGCATGATCGCCCCTTTTTGATAAAGTCCAATGTATAATTTTTTGGAAATATCACTTCTTTATGTATTGGGGGCTGCTCTCCCCCAGGTAGTGGGGCAGGAAAGAAGCCAGAATTCTCTCACTATACCAGAAACCCACCAGCTACATCCTCACTCAAGCTTGGTAATTCCTCAGAAGGGCCCTGAAACTGGCTGAAAGCTGTTAAACTCACGATCGTGGTTTATTACAGGGAAAGGAGATGTTAAAATCAGCCGAGGGAGGAGGTGTCTGGAGGGAGTGCCAGAGAGTTCCAGGTGTGAAGCTCCCTGTGGTCTCTCCCACTGGAGTCATGGGCTTCTCCTGGCAGCGATGTGGATTTCACACTTGAGATTTTGCTGACCAGGACAGCTCACCTGATCTTTGGGGTTCAGAGCGTTTAGGGGTGTGCTTGTTGATCACCCATGGCTGACCTCAGTCTGCAGCCCCTCTGGTGGCTGAGCTGACAAAGCAGGTCCAAAGAAAAGTGAAAATGCTAGTCGCTCAGTTGTGTCCGACTCTTTGTGAACCCATGAACCATAGCCCACCAGGCTACTCTGTCCAAGGGATTTTCCAGGCAAGAATACTGGAGTGGATTTCCATACCCTTCTCCAGGGGATCTTTCCCACCCAGGGATTGAACCTGGGTCTCCCACTTTGCGGATAGATTCTTTACGGTCTGAGCCACCAAAGAATAAACCACCATAAATCACACTGTTAGACTATCCACCGTGGACCGGGACCCCCAGATAAACCAAGTCACTTACTAGCAGGCTGTCCCAAGGGCTTAGAGGTCACCTCCTAGGAGCCAAGGGCAAAGCCAGATCTTTCTTTGAGTGAGGTTAATTTCCTATGATGGCCACCTCATGCGACGAGTTGACTCACTGGAAAAGACTCTGATGCTGGGAAAGGTTGGGGGCGGGAGGAGAAGGGGACGACCGAGAATGAGATGGCTGGATGACATCACCGACTCTGTGGACATGAGTTTGAGTGAACTCCGGGAGTTGGTGATGGACAGGGAGGCCTGGCGTGCTGTGATTCATGGGGTCGCGGAGAGTCGGACACGACTGAGCGACTGAACTGAACTGAACTGAACTAAAGTAGCTAAGCATAGATGTATCCATGGACATGCCAGTCTGTACACAGACATCTAGGAACAGAAGTTCCATGCATTCTGGGCTGTCTAAGAAATCATTTCTCAAAAGGCCCTCCTCCCCTCCCTGTCACCTTTGTTAAGTAACAAATAGACACCTGGGGCTCTCTTCCACCCTAGTCCTTTTCCACTGCTGGTCTTTTGGCCAGACCAAGTGGTGATCACTTCCTCCCCTCAAGTTTTCAGGATCCTCCTTGACTGATGTCTTAGTTTGCTCAGGCTGTTATGACAAAACACCACAGACTGAACGGTTTATAAACCACAGGACTTATTTCTCCCAAAGTTGGAGGCTGACTGTCTGAGATCAGGGTGCATGTATGGTCCAGTGGGAGCCCTCTTCTAGGTTACAGATTCCCTGCATTCTCACATGGAGGAGAGCAGGGGAGGGAGGCAGGCTCTTCTTGTGGCCCTTATCAGGGCACTAACCCCCTTCAGGGAGGCCCCACACTCATGAACTCATCCAATGCCAGTTACCTCCTAAGGTCCCATCTCCTAATACCACCATACTGGCGGGGAGGAGGTACGATTTCAATATATGAATTTCTAGGGGCACAAACACTGAGCCATAACTGAGGGCCTCATTGGTCCATGCTCACTTTTGGGGTCAGTTTTTCCCATGGATGGCTGAATCCTCAGACGCCTGGGCCATAAACCAGGACATCATGGCTAACACAGTGTGGGTAAGTCCCCCCTCCACCTGCATTCAGACTTTCTGTTGTGCAGAAGGAAGATTTATTAGCTCATTACCAAGCTCTGGTGACTTCCTGGGCCACTTATGCTCCACAGTTGTGAGAGGACAGTGATAATTGAACATTAAACTATGCAATTAAAATTAATGTCAGGAAATGCCATTGTGAATTGTTTTGGGAGCATTCTTCTTGTGAGTCGTTGGAGCCACACTTTGGATGTCTATTTTCCCCCTGGCTTTCACAGGAACAGGGAAATTAAAAGCACATGGCAACTCTCAGGCATGTTTTGAGTTTTCAAATCCCAACCCTCAACTGGAAGTTTGAGTGCTTGTCATCTCTGGGTCATGTGCAGTTGGTTGGATGGTGCTAGAAGGCCAGGCTGCTCTGAAGGCGCAATTGCCAGCCTGAGCGAGCTCCAAGAGTCCAGCGAGGGGACCGGCAGGAAGCGCCCTCCCGCCAGCCGCTCCTCCAGCCCTGTCCCTGGCAGAGAGAAGACTGCGTTCCTTGGGAATGTTTCAGGCCCAAGATAAACGAGCTGGAGCCATGGGGCTGCTGGCAGAGTGTGCATGCCCCAGTGTTTTCATTCCACTGACAGCACCTCTGCCTGGAGTTCAGATGGTGTGGCAGGAGCCAGCTGATGGCTTTCACATCAACAACTCGAAAGCAGGTCTGGGAGGTGCATGAAAGGCTTACGGGAAGAACTGGGAGTTGCTTTATTGGCTCCCTGTGTGCAAGTGGGCAGGGCTTTTCCAAGGAAGTTTATGGAGCCATCAAGGAGTTCATGTGTCAGTCCATCTTTTATTTATCCAGGGTGGGAAGGGGCCAAGGTGTTAGCTGTGCTGGAGAGAAGGGCTGAGCGGGGCTGAGCTGGGCTTCCCAGGGAAGGCAGTCCCCTCTAGGGTCAGACCACGGCAGGTGGAGGGTAGAGGCGGAGGTATTTGTCAAGTCTACTTCAGCTGGAGCTCCAGGCAAACTGTGGAGGCCCTGGCACGGGGAAGCAGGACAAGCATTTGGGGTTGTGTGTCCCAAGGTCTTACTTTGGCATTCCAGTCCTCTATAATGAAAAGGGCATCTTTTTGGGTGTTAGTTCTAGAAGGTCTTGTAGGTCTTCAAAGAACCGTTCAACTTCTTCAGCATTACTGGTTGGGGCATAGACTTGGATTACTGTGATATTGAATGGTTTGCTTGGAAATGAACAGAGATCATTCTATCATTTTTGAGATTGCATCCAAGTATTGCATTTAGGACTCTTTTGTTGACTATGATGGCTACTCCATTTCTTCTAAGGGATTCTTGCCAACAGTAGTAGATATAATGGTCATCTGAGTTAAATTCACCCATTCCAGTCCATTTTAGTTCACTGATTCCTAAAATGTCAATGTTCACTTTTGCCATCTGTTTGACCACTTCCAATCTGCCTTGATTCATGGACCTAACATTCCAGTTTCCTATACAATATTGCTCTTTACAGCATTGGACCTTGCTTCTATCACCAGTCACATCCACTGGGTGTTATTTTTGCTTTGGCTCCGGCTCTTTTTTTCTGGAGTTATTTCTCCACTGATCTCAAGTAGCATATTGGGCACCTACCAACCTGGGGAGTTCATCTTTCAGTGTCCTAGTTTTTTTCCCTTTCATACTGTTCATTGGGTTCTCAAGGCAAGAATACTGAAGTGGTCTGCCATTCCCTTGTTTAGGGGACCACATTTTGTCAGATTTCTCCTCCATGACATGTCCATCTTGGGTGGCCCCACACGGCATGGCTTAGTTTCATTGAGTTAGACAAGGCTGTGGTCCATGTGGTCAGATTGGTTAGTTTTCTGTGATTATGGTTTTCATTCTGTCTGCCCTCGAATGGAGAAGGATAAGAGGCCTATGGAATCTTCCTGACGGGATAGACTGACTAAGGGGGAAACTGGGTCTTGTTCTGATGGGTGGGGCCACGCTCAGTAAATCTTTAATCCAATTTTCTGTTGATGGGCGGGGCTGTGTTCCCTCCCTGTTGTTGCACCTGAGGCGAAACTATGGTGGAGGTGAGAAAATATGGCGACCTCCTTCCAAAGGGCCCACGCACTGCTGCACTCAGTGCTTTCAACCCTGCAGCAGGCCACCGCTGACCCACGCCTCCACCAGAGCCTCCTGGACATTCATGGGCAAGTCTGGGTCAGTCTCTCATGGGGTAACTGCTCCTTTCTCCTGGGTCCTGGCACACACGAGGTTTTGTTTGTGCCCTCCAAGTGTCTGTTTTGCAAAAGTAGGAAGTCTAAAGATACCTGGAGTAACAGGCAAATTTGGTCTTGGAGCACAAAACAAAGCAGGTCAAAGGCTAACAGAGTTTTGCCAAGAGAATGCACTGGTCATAGCAGACACACTCTTCCAACAACACAGAGAAGATTCTACACATGGACATCACCAGATGGTCAACACCGAAATCAGATTGAGTATATTCTTTGCAGCCAAAGATGAAGAAGCTCTATACAGTCAGTAAAAAGAAGACCAGGAGCTAACTGTGGCTCAGATCATGAACTCCTTATTGCCAAATTCAGACTGAAATTGAAGAAAGTAAGGAAAAGCACTAGACCATTCAGATATGACCTAAATCAAATCCTTTATGATTATACAGTGGAAGTGAGAAATAGACTCAAGGGATTAGATCTAATAGATTGCCTGAAGAAATATGGACAGAGGTTCGTGACATTGTACAGGAGTCAGGGAACAAGACCATCCTCAAGAGAAAGAAATGCAAAAAGGCAAAATGGTTGTCTGAGAAGGCCTTACAAATAGCTGAGAAAAGAAGAGAAGCCAAAAGTAAAGGAGAAAAGAAAAGATATACCCATTTGAATGCAGAGTTCCAAAGAAGAGCAAGGAGAGATAAGAAAGCCTTCCTCAGTGATCAATGCAAAGAAATAGAGGAAAACAACAGAATAGGAAAGAGTAGAGATCTCTTCAAAAACATTAGAGATACCAAGGGAACATTTCATGCAAAGATGGGCACAATAAAGGACAGAAATGGTATGGACCTAACAGAAGCAGAAGATACTAAGAAGAGGTGGCAAGAATACACAGAAGAACTATACAAAAAAGATCTTCACGACCCAGATAACCACAATGGTGTGGTCACTCACCTACAGCCAGACATCCTGGAATGTGAAGTCAAGTGGGCCTTAGGAAGCATCACTATGATCAAAGCTAGTGGAGGTGATGGAATTCCAGTGGAGCTATTTCAAATCCTAAAAGATGATGCTGTGAAAGTAATACACTCAATATGCCAGCAAATTTGGAAAACTCAGCAGTGACCACAGGACTGGAAAAGGTTAGTTTTTGTTCCAATCCCAAAGAAGGGCAATGTCAAAGAATGCTCAAACTACTGCACAATTGCACTCATCTCACATTCTAGCAAAGTGATGCTCAAAATTCTCCAAGCCAGGCTTCAACAATTCATGAACCATGAACTTCCAGAAGTTCAAGCTGGATTTAGAAAAGGCAGAGGAACCAGAGATCAAATTTCCAACATCCGCTGGATCATCAAAAAAGCAAGAGAGCTCCAGAAAAACATCTACTTCTGCTTTACAGACTATGCCAAAGCCTTTGACTGTGTGGATCACAATGAACTGTGGAAAATTCTGAAAGAGATGGGAATACCAGAACACCTGACCTGCCTCTTGAGAAACCTGTATGCAGGTCAGGAAGTAACAGTTAGAACTGGACATGGAACAACAGACTGGTTCCAAATAGGAAAAGAAGTACGTCAAGGCTGTATATTGTCACCCTGCTTATTTAACTTAGGTGCAGAGTACATCACAAGAAATGCTGGTCTGGGAGAAACACAAGCTGGAATCAAGATTCCAGGAGAAATATCAATAACCTCAGATATGCAGATGACACCACCCTTATGGCAGAAAGCGAAGAAGAACTAAAGAGCCTCTTGATGAAAGTGAAAGAGGAGAGTGAAAAGGTTGGCTTAAAACTCAGCATTCAGAAAACTAAGATCATGGCATCCTGTCTCATCACTTCATGGCCAATAGATGGGGAAACAGTGGAAATAGTGCCAGACTTTATTTTTTTGGGCTCCAAAATCACTGCAGATGGTGATTGGAGCCATGAAATTAAAAGATGCTTTCTCCTTGGAAGAAAAGCTATGACTAACTTAGACAGCATATTAAAAAGCAGAGACATTGCTTTGCCAACAAAGGTTGACTAGTCAAAGCTATGGTTTTTCCAGTAGTCATGTATGGATGTGAGAATTGGACTATAAAGAAAGCTGAGTGCCAAAGAATTGATGCTTCTGAACTGTGGTGTTGGAGAAGACTCTTGTGAGTCCCTTGGACAGCAAGGAGGTCCAATCAGTCCATCCTAAAGGAAAGCAGTCTTCAATATTCATTGGAGGGATTGATGCTGAAGCTTCAACTCCAATACTGTGGCCACTTGATGTGAAGAACTGACTTGTTTGAAGAGACCCTGATGCTGAGAAAGATTGAAGGTAGGAGAAGGGGACGACAGAGGATGAGATGGTTGGATGGCATCACCGACCCAAGGACATGAGTTTGAGTAAACTCTGGGAGTTGGTGACGGACAGGGAAGCCTGGTGTGCTGCAGTCTATGGGGTCACAAAGAATTGGACACGACTGAGGGACTGAACTCAACTGAGCTCTCCCAAGGTCTTGCCCCTTCCTGGCATTTAAAGACAGGATATTGGGTGTGAGTGAGAGCTGGCATGGGGCAGGCTGTGCATATGTGTGGTGTGCACTTGTTCCAGGAAAGACCACTTCTCTCTGGATTATCATGCAGTCCAGAGCTAGCTTCCTAGGCAGCAGGTCGTGAGGATGTTGCCATTTGCAGATAAGGCTTGTGGGAGGAGAGAACACTTCCGGAAGCAGAGGGGGAAGGTGGAAGAGCAACAACCAGAACTCTGGCCAGAGCACTCACTTCAAAACAGGACCCAACGGGGTTGTGAAGCCACTTATTCAGGGACAAAGAGTCTTCTGGTGTCCAGTCTGCTGGCTTCTCAGGGATTCCCCAGCTCAGTGTCCCTGTGGCAGACTGCCTTAGGAGTTTGGCAGGTACTCCACTTGGGACCTTGTGGCGTTTCCAGGCACCATCTGGGGCAGCCCTGTGCCCGGTGATTGCGCTTAGTCTCTCAGTCGTGTCTGTCTCTTGGCGACCCTATGGACTGTAAGCCCTCCAGGCTCCTCTGTCCATGGGATTCTCCAGGAAAGAATACTGGAGTGGGTAGCCATTCCCTTCTCCCGGGGATCTTCCCAACCCAGGATCAAACCGCAGTCTCCTACATTGCAGGGGAATTCTTTACTGCTGAGCCACCAGGGAAGCCCGCCTATGCCCTAGTTACTGCTATTGGCTAATAAACTGCCCCAAACTTAGTGGCATAAAACAATGACTTTGTAATCCTTGCAGGTTCTGTGGGTCAGGAATCTGGAAAGAAGCCTGTGGGGATGGATGGCTCATCTCTATTTTCTGGCTTGAAGACTCAAAGGTTGTGTTACCTCGGGCAAGACGTGTCACAGTCTGTGTCTCAATGTCTTCATCTATTGGAGAGAATGATGTTAGTACTTATGGGATCTTGGAAAAGGGTAAAGGAATCAGTGGTGTGTAAAGGGTTTCTAGGTGTGTCTGCAGTGAGTGCTCACGCTCTGCTGATGGTCGGTTAGAATGGTCTCATTCAGTTCTCACAGCAGTCCTTTGAGGCAGGTACTGTTAAGCTGCCCGTTTTATGGATGAGGACACTGAGACACAGGGGTAATTCTGTTGTCTTAGTACCATTGGAGGGTGGGACACTTCTTCTAGAGAAGGAGTCTCGAGGAGACCTCAAGGAAGATCAGGAGAGAACATTCTTTCTATAAAGGGGGCATCGTTTGCCAAGCCCCGGAGTTGAGCTGGCACATGGAGCACATGTGGAGCTGCCTGTGGAGTGCGGCTGGAACCTCAAAATCAAGACAAAGTAGCGGTGAGAATGAGCAAAAAAGGGTGGCAGGACTTGGTGAGGCCCATGTGCTCGTCCACAGATGAACATTTACTGGTTCCTATTATGCGCTGGGCCTCGTACTAGGTTTAAGAATATATTAGTAAGTCTCTCCTGTCTCTATCAGTTAGGGTGCATTTGGCTGGGACTCAGGACACCTGAATAGCAATGACTCAAGGAAGTAAAGGGATTTTCCTCACATAACAATAAATCTGGAGCTAAGCAGTACAGGGCTGATGCAGTAGCTCAGAACCACTGGGTACTCTATCTTCTTCCATCTTTCTGGTACACCAGATTTAATTTGTGGGGTCCATTCTCATAGTTGCAAAATAGCTGCTGCCCCTCCAGACATCACATTTATGATCCAGGCATAAAAAATGGGGGAGAATAAAGGACAAAAATAGAAGAGAGTTGAGCTAGCTGCATCTGTCCTTTTTAAGAAAGCCCTGCAGAAAGCTAGACTATGCTGCAGGCCAGCTGAACTGCAAAAGAATTTGGGAAAGAGAATAGTTTTTTCCACTTCCCTGGAAAAAAAATTGATGTCCTCTAAGGTTTGAAGGAGCGGGGAATGACTGTCTTGGAGGCAGTCAGTATTTTCTGTCACGGGAGCTCAGGTTGAAGGAGAGAGATGCACATGTGAACAAATTATTCTGGTAAGTCGAGGGAAGGGCTGTCAGACCCAGGGAGGGCTTGTCTGAGTAAATCTTAGGAACAGCAGGAGTGAGCAGAGAAGAAGCAGAAGGCAGGGGGAAGGGAACCCACTGTAAGAGTAGTCATGGGAAGATTGGGTTCATGCTCCCAGCTCTTTACTGTGCCTTGGTTTGGGATTGACTGGTGACTTCATCTGGTTATTGGACCACTAAGGACATGACATGGGCACCTCTTGGCTTGCTCTCTGGCCCTCTTGGGACCTGCCATGAGAAGAGCATGTCCTGGGTAGCTTCTCAAAAGAAAGGAGTGGAGAACTCAGGATATATAATCTCTGAGGCCATTTTAGCCCTGAAATCCTGCCTTACTTTTAGAACCTTATGCAGATGTATGTTTCCCAATGAATTTCAACAAAATAAGGCATTTTTACCTCATGTATGCATCTTGGAGGCTAATTTTGACCTTGTTAAACTTATTACAGTTTGCTGTGGTTCTATCTCTAAATTCCCCAAGTTTTGTTCATTACTCTAGTTTCCAGAGGCTTGGTGCTTAACAGGCTGTCAGGACATGTTGGATAACCGAATGGATGAATGATGCACGAGCAGCTCTTACACTCTCGAGGGAGAGTGGGACAGGAAAGTGGACGATGAAAGCAAGGTCCATCTAAAGCGTGGAGGGTGGAGAGGCACAGTCCTGCAGGGGCCTCGAGCTCTGCCTCGAAAGACGGGTAAGAGAGACTGGGGAAACGCCAATTTTGTGAGCTGTGTGCAACTTACAAATATATGTTGGCACAGGCCGAAGATTTCCAAGAGGATGTTTATGAATCGGAGTGTTTTTTAGATTTATGCATTTCAATTAAATTCAATCTATTATGTGAAATTGTTGTTGCAGCCACTCTCTGTACACTAATTAGCAATCAAAATGCCGACAAGTTGTGCAGATTTAGCAAAGGCTGGCAAAGATGATCCCTGATTTACTGGAAAACAAAGTTAATAAGCGTGTGAGAGTCTTTCTAATAATCTCTGCTTAATGAGTTCTGGAAACTTGCCGAAGATCTAGGCAAGCATTCAAGTCTGATTCCTCTCAGATTTTAAAAAAGTAGGTGCTGTTTTTATCCGTCACAGATTATCATGACTAGAGAAAAATGGTGAATGAACCCCCAGATCTCTCCCTGCTAAAACTTTGTGGGTTAAGGGGTGGGAGAAGTGCCAGAGGGGGGCTTAAGTTGATTCCAGGGGTCACATCTCCCCCCGGCCTTCTGTGGACGGTGGGCCCCCTCAGGTCAGGGGCCCTGCCAGCTGAGTTTGAGGTTACCAGCTCAAGTACAGTGCTGGACTGTATACAGCAGGTGCTCATTGTCATTGTTGATTGGATATGTGATTTGTTGTTCAGTCGCTCAGTCGTGTCCGAGTCTTTGCGAGCCCATGGACTACCCACGCCAGGCCTCCCTGTCCATCACCAACTCCCGGAGTTGCCCAAACTCATGTCCATTGAGTCGGTGATGCTGTCCAACCATCTCATCCTCTGTCGTCCCCTTCTCCTCCTGCCTTCAGTCTTTCCCAGCATCAGGGTCTTTTCCATTGAGTCAGCTCTTCACATCAGGTGGCCAAAGTATTTGGAGCTTCAGCTTCAGCATTAGTCCTTACAGTGAATATTTATGGTTGCTTTCTTTTAGGATTCACTGGTTTGATCTCCTTGCAGTCCAAAGGACTCTCTAGAGTCTTCTCCAACACCACAGTTCAAAAGCATCAATTCTTCGGAGTTTAGCTTTCTTTGTGGGCCAACTCTCACATGCGTACATGACTACTGCAAAAAACCATCAGTTCAGTTCAGTCACTGGGTCGTGTCCGACTCTTTGCGACCCCATGAATCACAGCACGCCAGGCCTCCCTGTCCATCACCAACTCCCGGAGTTCACTCAAACTCACATCCATCGAGTCAGTGATGCCATCCAGCCATCTCATTCTCTTATGGAAACCATTAGTATGGGAACTGAAGCCTTTAACCTTTAAAAAAATTGTCAAACTTACAGAAAAGTTGAAAACTTGTACTCTTCACCTAGATTCAGTTCAACATTTGCCGTGTTTGATTTCTTTCTCTCTATAAGGCTGTATCTGGGCCTCTGTATCTACTGTACCCAATACACCTATATGTAGCGTGTGGAAATAAATTCTGACTATTATGACATTTCGCAGCTAAATCCTAAACCTTTACTACAAATCTCCTGAGAGCAAAGATACTTTCCTAGATCATTGCAGTAGTTTTTCCATTAAAAATAGCAGTTGCTTTAACTGTATAATATCCAGTCTATGCTCATAGTTGCTCAGTTTCTCAGCCATTCTAAGAATGTGTCTTATAGCTTTAAAAAAGAAAAAACAAAACCAGAATCCAGATGAAAACCAGAACACAGCTCGACACATGCATTACATTTGGTTGCTGTGTCTCTCGTTCTTCTAAACCTAGAATGGTACTTGCACATTCTTTTTCTTTCCTAAGATATTCCCTTTATAAAGTGTGCAGGCCAATTGTCTTGTAGAATACCCCACATTCTTGATTCATCTACTTGTGTCCTTGTGGCCTGTCTTCTTCCAGCTTCTGCATCTCCTCTTATTGGGAGTTGCTCTAGAGTCTTTGCTCGGTTTCTTTGGCGAAATGCTGCTTCATAGGTGCAGTTGCAGGCATCAGAGAACCTGGCCGGCATCAGGAAGCCCACAGCGTCTGGCTGTGTCACTGGTGGTGATCGCATCACTTGGATAAGAAGGCAACAGGGAGATAGCGCCGTGTTAAGACCGCCTTTTCCTTAGTGACTAGTCATCAGTGGGGTGATACATTAGCATTGTGTGAACGTCTTGTTCCCAACAACTTCTCGCCAGTGATTCTGGCCTGAATCAGTGACTGCACTGGGGTTTTGAAAGGGAGCTCTTCTGTTCCTATTGCATTCTAGAGCTGGGAATATCTCCTAGGGAAGAGCTTCCCCACCCCCAGGCCCACCCACTTGAGAAAGTCCTCTCACTGCTCTGAGCCACATTTTCTCTGGGAGATTTATCTCCGCTCTCGGAAATGTTGTGAGCCTCCGTAAGCCAAAGTAGTTTACCAACTGGTAAGTTCTGTATTTGCTTATGCAAACTGGGGAGATGGTTACAGACTGATCGGGCTGGTATTGAGTGAGGAGCATTGGAAAAACATCACGTAATGAGTGTTGTTTCAATGAATGATGAGTCCCCAAAACACAGGTGTTCCGGGAGAACAGCAACACATTAACAGGGGGAAAACTGCATTAAAAGTTTGCTCATTTTACACTACAAAAAATTTTGAATCTTACAGTTTTTTGACCTTAATTCCCTGGGCTTTACGGATCTCAGCAACCATACCTGTGGTTAAGACAGTTGGACCCACCCCTTACTCTTCAGAAATCATTGTCTGTAGGATTTGCAAAATGGGCCGAACGCTGGGCTCAACCAGGGTCAATTCTGCCACCCCAGGGACATTGGACAAAGAAAGCCTGAAAACATCCTGGAGGGCTTCCCAGGTGGTTCAGTGGTAAAGAATCCACCTGCCAATGAAGGAGACACAGGAGATGGTTCAATCCCTGGGTCGGGAAAATCCTTCTGGAGGAGGAAATGGCAACCCACTCCAGTATTCTTGCCTGGAGAATCCCATGGACAGAGGAGCCTGGTGGGCTACAGTCCATGGGGTCACAGAGTTGGATACAACTGAGCACTCCCGCAGGGACACAGTTGTCACAAATGCATGTGTGTCGGGGGGTAAGTGTCACTGTTACCTACTGGTTAGAGGCCAGTCGCTCAGTTGCTCAGTTGTGTCTGACTCTTTGCGACCCCATGGACTGCAACACTCCAGGGATGCCGCCAAACACCCTACAGGGCATAGGACAGTCCCACAACCAAGGAATGCCTGCCCCCAGATGCCAGAAGGGTGCAGGTTGAGAAACCCTGGAATGGAACTTGAGGCTCATTTAAAGGGAAAAGATTCAAGGGGTTGTGCAGGAAAACATGGGGGACAGGGGCGACCTTATTGACTTCCTCGCGTTCTCATGCACCCCCCAGGACTGGGTCTACCATGGAGGCAAAGCCGCTAGGAAAACAAAGTAGCAGGCGCCCCTCCCACACACTCTCCGAACCACAGGGCCCCCTTTCCAGCTCCACCAGTCAGAAGGATCCCTTTCCTCAGCATTTTAAGTGCTTAAATGGCTGCCCCGCCCTCTGATGAAAAGAGATTGCAGCTTCACAACTGGAGCCTGTTCAAGGCAGGGCTGGGAACAAAAGGAGAAAAAAAAAAAAATGGAGCAAAATGGGGATTTGTCCCCATACTCTGCATGGCAGGGGTGGCCTTGCTGAGTCTCTGCCCAGAAAGAGAGGATTTCTCTGGGGACTTATATTCTGCTCACATCTGTTGCACAGCTTGGCTGCCTTAGTGTCTAAGCGGGAAAATAAATGGGCAGGTAGTGACCCCAGGACATTCACTTCCGTATTTGCGTTTCTTCAAATTTTGATTTCTGTCTCTGCTCTGCTTACTATTGTTTTTGTTTTGATAGCTATTCCATCTTTTCTCTTGGAGTTTTTAGTGGGAAAGATAGAGCAGGTGTATCTCTCCAACAGAACTGAAGCCTGTAAAGTTATTTTTCATGGCTGTATCATGTTTCATCGTGCTTGATATTTTTCTCCTATTGGATTTTAGGCCATTTCTATTCACTTTCATTCTTATAAATAAGCCTCCATGAATATCTTTTTCTGTATTAAGAAATACTGTTCTTGAAGCATCAGCTCCTGCCCAAGAGTTTTGTCTCCAGGCCTGCCCTCCAGAATTCAAACTTTTCAGCGCCTCCATACGTGCGTGCCTGCAGAGTTGCTTCAGTCGGGTCTGACTCTTTCTGACCCCGTGGACCATAGCCCACCAGCTCCTCAGTCCGTGGAATTCTCCAGGCAAGAATATTGTAGTGGGTTGCCATTCTATTCTCCAGGGGATCTTCCCAACCCAAGGATGGAACTCAGGTCTCCTGCGTTGCAGGCAGATTCTTTACCATCTGAGACACCAAAGAAGCCCTTCCAGCCCCAAAGCAACATTTGATTTGTTAGAAGACTATTGTCTAATAAATAAAAGAGCTCTGAAAAACCTACTTCATGTAAAAACAAAGTTTAAAGAAGTGGGGGAAAAGAATTATTGTCTTACAGTAGATATTTAGGCAGGAATTACTGAGAGTTTAGGCAGAAATTACAAATAATATGAACATTTTTAGATCCTTGTGTTCTCTTCTGTCTGGAATGCTCTGCCCTGTATTCTTGCAACTGGGTTCTACTTGTCATTTATCTCAGTTTAAATGTCATCTCCTCAGGGAGACCTCTAATTCCTCTACCACTTGCTACATAAGCTTTCTTCCCTCATTTTTCATTTTTTTAATGGAGTAAGCGTGCATATGTGTTAAGTTACTCTAGTTGTGTCTGACTCTTTGTGACCCTACGGACTGTAGCCCACCAGGCTCCTCCATCCATGGGATTCTCCAGGAAAGAATACTGCAGTGGGTCTCCATGCCCCTCTCCAGGGGATCTTCCTGACCCAGAGATTGAACATGCATCTCTTATGTCTCCTGCCTTGGCAGGTGGGTTCTTTACCACAGTGCCAACTGGGAAGTCCCAACTTGAAGTACAGTTGATTTATAACGTTTCGGGTATACAGCAAAGTGATTCAGTTATATACACACACACATATATATTCCTTTTCAGATCTTTTTCCATTATACGTTACTACAAGATAATGAATATAGTTCTCTGTGCTACACAGCAGGTCCTTGTTGTTTATTTTATATATAATCGTGTGTATCAGTTAATCCCAGTTTTCTAATTTACTCCCCTCACTCCACCCACTAGCACACTCTTGATCACACCGCCCTGTTTTAACCTCTCCCGGGTTTAGCTCACCATCTGAAGCTGTCATGTTCATTGACTGTTCAGACTGTGTTCCCGTTATGACATCATCCCTTCCAGTTCAGGCTCCTGTCTCTCTCACTCTTCAATGTATCCCCAGCACCCAGCATTGTAGCTGGCACACAGCAGACAATCAACACACACTTATGGAAAAAATGATATAACATGGTGTTTAAACACATGTTCTTAGTCAGTTCGGGTTTCAGTTCAGTTCAGTTGCTCATTCGTGTCTGACTCTCCGCGACCCCATGGACTGCAGCACGCCAGGCCTCCCTGTCCATCATCAACTCCCGGAGTTCACTCAAACTCATGTCCATCGAGTCGGTGATGTCATCCAGCCATCTCATTCTCTGTCGTCCCCTTCTCCTCCTGCCGTCAATCTTTACCAGCATCAGGGTCTTTTCAAATGAGTCAGCTCTTCGCATCAGGTGGCCAAAGTATTGGAGTTTCAGCTTCAACATCAGTCCTTCCAATGAACACCCAGGACTGATCTCCTTTAGGATGGACTGGTTGGATCTCCTTGCAGTCCGAGGGACTCTCAAGAGTCTTCTCCAACACCACAGTTCAAAAGCATCGTTCTTCGGCGCTCAGCTTTTTTTAATAGTCCAACTCTCACATCCATACATGACCACTGGAAAAACCATAGCCTTGACTAGACAGACCTTTGCTGACAAAGTAATGTCTCTGCTTTTTAATATGCTGTCTAGGTTGGTCATAACTTTCCTTCCAAGGAGTAAGCGTCTTTTAATTTCATGGCTGCAATCACCATCTGCAGTGATTTTGGAGCCCAAGAAAATAAAGTCAGCCACCGTTTCCACTGTTTCCCCATCTATTTGCCATGAAGTGATGAGACCGGATGCCATGATCTTAGTTTTCTGAATGTTGAGCTCTAAGCCAACTGTTTCACTCTCCTCTTTCACTTTCATCAAGAGGCTCTTTAGTTCTTCCTCACTTTCTGCCATAAGTGTGGTGTCATCCGCATATCTGAGGTTATTGATATATCTCCTGGCAATCTTGATTCCAGCTTATTCTTCCTCCAGCCCAGCGTTTCTCATGATGTACTCTGCATATAAGTTAAATAAGCAGGGTGACAATATACAGCCTTGACGTACTCCTTTTCCAAGGAGTAAAAAGAAAGCCTTCCTCAGTGATCAATGCAAAGAAATAGAGGAAAACAATAGAATGGGAAAGACTAGAGATCTCTTCAAGAAAATTAGAGATAACAAGGGAACAGTTCATGCAAAGGTGGGCTCAATAAAGGACAGAAATGGTGGGAACCTAACAGAAGCAGCAGATATTAAGAAGAGATGGCAAGATACACAGAAGAACTGTACAAAAAAGATCTTCATGACCCAGATAATCACAGCGGTGTGATCACTCACCTAGAGCCAGACATCCTGGAATCTGAAGTCAAGTGGGCCTTAGAAAGCATCACTACGAACAAAGCTAGTGGAGGTGATGGAATTCCAGTTGAGCTATTTAAAATCTTGGAAGATGATGCTGTGAAAGTGCTGCACTCAATATGCCAGCAAATTTGGAAAATTCAGCAGTGGCCACAGGACTGGAAAAGGTCAGTTTTCATTCCAATGCCAAAGAAAGGCAATGCCAAAGAACGCTCAAACTACCACACAATTGCCGTCATCTCATACGCTACTAAAGTAATGCTCAAAATTCTCCAAGCCAGGCTTTAGCAATATGTGAACCGTGAACTTCCAGATTTTCAAGCTGGTTTTAGAAAAGACAGAGGAACCAGAGATCAAATTGCCAACATCCCTGGATCATCGAAAAAGCAAGAGAGTGTCAGAAAAACATCTATTTCTGTTTTATTGATTATGCCAAATCCTTTGACTGTGTGGGTCACAATAAACTGTGGAAAATTCTGAAAGAGAGGGGAATACCAGATCACCTCACTTGCCTCTTGAGAAACTTGTATGCAGGTCAGGAAGCAAAGTTGGAACTGGACAGGGAACAACAGACTGGTTCCAAATAATCTGGGTTTGGATCCTGGCTAAGACCTCAGAGTTTGAAAGTGAGAGTGAAGTCCCTCAGTCCTGTCTGACTCTTTGCAACCCCATGGACTGTAGCCTACCAGGCTCCTCTGTCCATGGAATTTTCCAGGCAAAAGTACTGGAGTGGGTTGCCATTTCCTTCTCCAGGGGATCTTCCCAAACCTGAGTCTCCCACACTGCAGGCAGACGCTTTACCATCTGAGCCACCAGGGAAGCCCTAAAGTGAAAGTCAGTCGTGTCTGACTCTTTGAGGCCTCATGGACTATAGAGTCCATGGAATTCTATAGGCCAGAATACTGGAGTGGGTCACCTTTTCCTTCTCCAGGGGATCTTCCCAACCCAGGTCTCCCACATTGCAGGCAGATTCTTTACCAGCTGAGCCTCAGAGGTTGATAGGGGTGTAAATGACAATGTATGAAAAGCTCAGTGCCTGGGGTCTGCTGAGTGTTTCAGGAATATTAGTGTTACTGTACTGTCTTCAAATCGCTACTTCTGTAAAATGGGGCTAGTGATTCTTCTTCCCTCTTAATGGACAAAAAGAGGATTCAGTGAGAGCATGTTCGGTTGTTAGAAAGGAAGGGGCCATTCAGATCGGAGGCTTTATGTCTTTTCACTATGCATATAACATAGTGAGAAAATTTAGAATGGGTTGGGAAGCCCATTACAGCCATCTGCCAAGAGTGGCAGTTAAAAGGAAGTTTCTGTCCACAGGCTCGCTCCAACTCCCTGATGTCTTTGTAATGTTTCATTTTGAAGGAAAGTGTTGAAGAAAGTCCAGGCTGGGTGTAAGAAATGACTGTGTAATTTCATTATTTTTAATGACATTAAATGTGTTTGTCACTGCAACTCGCCTTTGTGTGGCTAAGTGCATCACAGCCGATCCTTAATTAGAAACGTAATGAAGGCCCTCTTCTATGGGTTTCTCTGGGGAGACGCTCCAAAGGGCAGGAAGTGAGCTGGAAAGGACCCTTATGATAACTTGGCCAGACCAAACCCACAATGACTTTGATGCCTACTGTATGCCAGGCTCTGAACTGAGGGAGGTGTGAGACCCGAGGTCTCTATCCTTGGGGAGCTTCTGAGTTAATGAGATCAGACACCTTGCCACACACACACACACACACACACACACACAGGAGTTTTAACAGGTAGAGAAAGCTTAAGGCAGTTCATGATACACGGCCAAATTTAGTGGATAAAATCTCCTGTGGGACTGTGGGAAGGAGAAGTGACTGTGATTCCTGGCTGGCAAGTGTGTGTGTTTGTGTGTGTGTGTGTGTGTTTGTGCGTGTGTGTGTGTGTTGGGGGTTGCATTGAACTGCCTGTCTTGAAGCCTTGGTTGTCTCAATTTAGACCTGGACTCCGGATCCCAGGAGAATCTAGCACCTTAGCCCGCTCACAGCTCTCCAGGACTCCTGTCCTGACCTCAAGGACTCCGTGTCCTCCTCTCCACTCACCTAGCCTACCCATTTCAGGTCCCACCAATAATGGCACTTTACCCGTTCCCCCTGGGATGCAATTCCAGCCCCCAGGGTTGGGAATGAGTAGTGGCTGAGATGGTCTCCCATCTCGCAGTAATTCATTGCCTCCCAAAGCATTAAGTGGCCCTGTCAAACTCTAAGCCTGAGGACAGAGCAAGCCTTATGCCAAGTGCCCTGGAACCCACAGGCTTCCAGAGCTGATGCTGGTCTCCAAGAGGGCATGGATATAGGCTTTGGTCCAGGGGTTAGGCTCTGGTTTCACGGGCAGAAACCTGCTCAAACCCAGGAAGGACTTTTCTGGAAGAATCTTGAAGTCTTCGGTGGAACTCCAGGACCAGGGATGCACACCAGCTTCTAGAGCAATCAGAACCAGAGCTGGAACATCTGAAGAACACTTTCACGGTCTCCTGTTGTCGCCTGTTTAGCTTTCAGGATCATACTCATTCAGAGTCTACTATAGACAGCACAGTGAATCAGACACAGGCCCTGTCCTCAGGGAGGGACAGATGAGCCAGGACAGCTGACGTTATACAAGGCAACAAGCTTATAAAAAAGTCCCAGTTGTGTTAAGTGCCAAGAAGGAAACAGACATGTGCCCGAATGGAAAGCAGTGGATGGGCTTACTGTGGATAGAGAGGTGGGAGGTCTCCCTGGGGGGATGACGTGCAGACTGAGATGGACGAGGAAGCAGCAGGTGAAGGGCAGGCAGGGCAGAGGAATGGTTAGTGAGAAGGAGGGCCTACCGTATTTGAGAAAGGGAGAGAAGCTGGCTGGGGAGGGAGGCGGGAGAGTCAGAGCAGCAGTTGTGAGGGGAAGGACCAGGGTGGGTCCAATCACAAACGCCCGAGAAAGGGGTTCACACTTTATTCTTTTGTGATTATTTATTTTTTAAATTGAAGGATAATTGCTTTACAGAATTTTGTGGTTTTCTGTCAAACATCAACAAGAATCAGCCATAGGTATATGTGAAGGGGTTAAAGCTGGGGAGAGATGTGACTGATCGATCAGTTGTGAATTGATCCTCTGGCCACTGCTTGGGAACAAGTTTCAGGGAGTAAGAGTAGAAGTGAGGGCGGTTAGGAGGCCATCCAGCAAACTCTGCCTGGAGATAGTGGTGGCATGGATGGGAGTAGCAATTTGAGAGATCAGCATGGTACTCAGTCATGTCCAACTTTTTGTGACTCCATGGACTGAATTCTCCAGGCCAGAATACCGGAGTGGGTAGCCTTTCCCTTCTCCAGGGGATCTTCCCAACCCAGGTCTCCTGCATTGCAGGCGGATTCTTTACCAGCTGAGCCACAAGGGAAGCCCAAGAACACCGGAGTGGGTAGCCTATCCCTTCTCCAAAGGATCTTCCCAACCCAGGAATCGAACCAGGGTCTCCTGCATTGCAGGTGGATTCTTTACCAACTGAGCTATCAGTAAAGAGAGTAAGAAGATAAAACAGACTCATGGTTCATCTTGGAAGCTCAATCAAGATGTACTCATGATGCTCTCCTGCGGGTGTTAAAATAAAACTGAGTTCTGGGTTTTCTGGCTTAAGTCACCAGCTAGGAGCAGAATGGCATTACTTACTGAGAGGAGGAAATGGGTTTGGGGGAGCAAATAGGGAACTCACTTAGGACTGAAGTTTAAGATGTTGATGCGACATCTAAGCAGAGACATCCAGGAGGCTGTGGACAAACCAAACTGGAGCTCAGACTTGGGATGCAGGGTCGTGTGTGGTATTTAAACCCACAGGAGAGGAAGAGATCCCATAGAGAGAGGACAGCTGGAGGAAGAAGGGGCCACCCAGGGCTAAGAGCATGACCCCCTGAAAGTGAAAGTGTTAGTTGCTCAGTTGTGTCTGACTGCGACCCCATGAACTGTAGCTCAGCCAGCTACTCTGTCCATGGGGATTCTCCAGGCAAGAATTCTGGAGTGGATTGCCATGCCCTCCTCCAAGGGATCTTTCCCACTCAGGGATCGAACCCGGGTCTCCTGCATTGCAGGCCGATTCTTTACCATCTGAGCCACCAGGGAAGCCCTAGGGTGTCCATAAAGGATGAGGAGACAGAGCAGAGCACCCTGGTCAGGATGGTGGGAGGAAAGCTGAGGAAATGTGTTATTCTGGAACCCACTGTGGTAGAGGGTTTGGGAAGCAAGCCATGGTCCTCCGTGTCCAATGTTTCTGAGAGAGTGACTAAGAAGAGGACAATCAGGTTTAGCCACATGGAGTCCGTGGCTGATCTCACACAAGGGCAGTGGCTTCGACCTTCAGTTTGACCAAAACCATTTTTCCCTGCTTCTTAGCCTGCAGGGAAACTTAGAGCTCCTCCTGGGTTACATGCTTCATCCACAGGTCCAGCCACCAGCCGACACCGACTGCCTGAACTCCAAACCCCCAAGTGAGAGAATGTGCAGTGGTCCCCCCAGGCCCATCGGGTGTGGTCCAGGGCTGGGGAGAGGTGTAGTGCACGGGCTGAAGGCAACTCCCAGCTTCCAGCGCCAGGAGGATGCTGCCTCCTGGGCTGGACCGACGCTTGGCAGTGTGCCCACTGCATCCGGTTAAATAGTCCATGGCATGTTGCGGAGCTTTATCTCTGTGGACCTGAAGCTGCTGGTCACCATGGAAACAGAAGCTTTTTGTTCACCACTCCTCTTCTCTTTTCTCCCCCTTCTCCCCCCATTTTTCTTTCCTTCCTGTCCTTACACCTACTCCCTCTCCTCCCTCTATTTTTATTCCCCACCTTCTATCTCTGATTTATCTCTCACTTGTCCTGATTTCTTTGTCTGTTTTTACTTGTTCTATTTTGTGTAGCTTTGTTAGCCACCTTTAATGTCTCCTGTGGGAATAAGGTGGCAGAAACAAATATTCATTCAGACATCTGCATGTACCACCTACACACAGAAACACGTTCACAATACAGTAATTCCAGAGCTCTTCTTCCAAGTCAGTGCTACCCAAATGGTTATTAGGAAGAGAATCAAGAGCGGGGGAAATGCATTCTAGCCTCGTCATTCAACAAATGCTGCTTGAAATATAAGGAATTTCATTTAGATTATCCTGAGACCTGCATTTAGATGAGGCAGCGCTTCTTTGGTATATCTGAGTATAACTTAAACCAGCTAGGGTTTGATTGCCCCTATTTTAATAAACACAGCAATCCATCATGCTCAGCTAAAAATACCCACAGCACATCTTTTATTTTATGTATATACACAACCAATCCAGATTCTTCCAAGAATGACTCTGCCAAACGCTATACTCATTAATCAATTCAGGGCAGAGAGCCCAGCAGCTGACAAGTCTAAGAAGTGTGTGGATTTAGAGTTCTTCCTCTCTCAGGTGCCGAGCCTGGGACCACCTCCGTCACTAAGAGATCTTCCAGCAGACAGGCATTTCTGGACCACCAAGCAACTGAGTGCGGACTGGTCTCGTCAGATTTGAGGGTCACCTACAGAAGGTGATAAAGAGACAAGGGCCCTTTCGGACCTGTGGGGCCAGATGAAACCACAACCACAAAATGATTGAACCTGCTATTTGACTTTAGAGAGACAAAAGGGACTAGGGGTCCACTAGATTAAGGACGTTTTCACAGAATATATCAAAGGTCCGAGTGGAGGGATTGTTTTGGGGGGCCCGGTATGAAGGGAGTTAACGCCTTGCAGGCTGGGTTGAATTGGGGCTCCTGACCCCTGGCAGGCAGTGCTCCCCAAAGAGGGAAACCCCAGAGGGTGTTAAGGTGAAAACAAACAAACCCTGGCCCTCCTTTTCCCTGGGGAAATGTCTGCAGGCATGGGACTGTCACCTGGGCTTTGGAGAAGAGTCCCAGAGTCCAACCTCCGCTGCCCCTCGGGGATCTCCAGTGATAAGTCTGTTTCTTCACGTGTGCAGTGGACATGAGAACCCCTCCAGGGCTCCGTGTGGGGGCCCAGGAGGCAGTGGTTGCAGAGCTTGCCCACAGCAGGTGGGCAATAGTGGTCCCTATTATCCAAGGCTCTGGGAACCCTGCTATAGTGAACATGAGCACCTCGGAATTAGAATTGCTTACCAAGTATCTCTGCAGCCTCCCTGCTCTCCACCTCTGTTTCAGCCTTCCTGTCTCCCCTAAATCTCCTAAAGACGCTAGTTCAGTTCAGTTGCTCAGTCCTGTTGGACTCTTTGTGACCCCGTGGACTGCAGCACGCCAGCCGTCCTGTCTATCACCAACTTCCAGAGTCTACTCAAACTCATGGCTATTGAGTCGGTGATGCCACCCAACCATCTCATCCTCTGTTGTCCCCTTCTCCTCCCACCTTCAATCTTTCCCGGCATCAGGGTCTTTTCGAGTCAGTTCTTTGCATCAGGTGGCCAAAGTATTGGAGCTTCAGCTTCAGCATCGATCCTTCCAATGAATATTCAGGACTGATCTCCTTTAGGATAGACTGGTTGGATCTCCTTGCAGTCCAAGGGACTCTTAAGAGTCTTCTCCAACACCACAGTTCGAAAGCATCAATTCTTTGGCGCTCAGCTTTCTTTATAGTCCAACTCTCACATCCATGACTACTGGATGGATCCGCATACATGACTACTGGAAAAATCATAAGCGAAAGACCCTAAGCTTCTCCCATTCCTGGGCTCTTGAGACTCCTCCTTCCTGGACCTCTCAGACTGGGGAGCCAGAATCTGCCCCAGTCCTCAGAGCCATCACTGCTTCCTGAGAAGTGACTCTGATGCTCCAGGACTGGGGGGGGGATCCCCAGCTGGTGGAGGAGCTGCCCTACCCCCAGTGAGTGTTCCTGAATTACACTTCACCTCTGTTATCTGCTCCCTTGTCCACTGGACTGAGAGGCCTGGAAGCCAAGAGGCCTTACCAAGTAGCATGTTACTCAGTAGATACTTGTTCAATGCATTAGTACATGAAGGAGTCACCCAGCTAGGTAAATATCAGGGGAAGAAAAGTCATCCAGATCTGTTATGGGTTGGATTGTGTCCCTTCAAAAGGTATGCTGAAGGCCTCATCCCCAGTATCTATGAACGCAACCTTATTTGGAAATAGGGTCTCTGTACCTTTAATCCAGTTAAAGGGAGGTCATTAGCATGGGCCTCCACCCAGCACAAATAAATGCAGTCCTTGTAAGAGGAGGGGGATTTAGACACAGTTTCGGAGTCACGGAGGATGGGATGTGAAAGTACAGGGGCGCAGGTAGAGGTGAGATGGTGATGTGAGGATGGAGGCTGAGGTTGGGGGGACGGAGCCCCAGCCAGGAACACCTGGGGCTGCAGACACTGTAAGAGGCAACAGGGCGTCCTCCCCTGGAGTGCCTGGAGGGGCCATGCCCCGGGGTCACCCTGATCCCAGACCCCGGCTTCTGGATCCGTGAGAGGGTAAACTCAACGAGTTTGAAGTCATCCAGTTCGTGGCACTGCATCGCAGCAGCCCCAGGAAACTAACACAAGGTCCGTGGTGAGTCAGAGCGTGGCGCAGCAGTGGATGAGATGCCACGGGCACCTGTGTCTTGCATCTGTCACAGTCGGGGGCATCTCCACTAATACTCGTCACCGACTCTTCTGAGCCAAACCGGTGCTTCTATCTGGTGGGCACTACCAGGAGGCCCGCTGAGATGCAAAATCCTGGAGCCCGTGGAATCGGGCGGCTGTGAGAGTGCCCCCACCTGCGGGCCTGGCTCTGAGGTGAGGCAGGGGCTGGGGGCCAGGGGGCCAATCTCCAGAACCTATGGGGCGGGGAGTGGGTCACTTTTGATTAATGCTGAGATGACGCTGGAGGGCTCTTTGAGGGTGAGAGCTCATGGTCTTCGTCAGTCACTAAGAGGAACCCTACATCCAAAGCCATGGATGCGCAGAGGGAAGTGGAGTCAAAGAACTCTCCCAAGGCAGGGGCCCAATTATGTGGTTGGGCCAATGTGGCGGGGTTGAGCTCATGGGACGTGGCTCTCAGAGACCTGCCAGGCACTGTAGGCTGGTCTGCAGAGTGGGTCTGTGATGGTCCTATCTACTGACCTCCCCATGGCCCTCCTGGGTGGTACCATCCCTAGACAAGGGGAAAGGTCCACATTCCCCCCTCCCCCCGACCCCCACCCCGCCATGATCAGAGAGCTCGGGGCAGGGGGAGGGGAAGGGTTGCGGAGAGAAGAATGGTATAATCAGTTGCTGGTGCTTGGCCTTTTTGGCTGATTCTAAATGAAATCAGATGCCTTGCTGAAAGCTGTTCCATGGGGAGCTTTTACTGGATTTCCACTTGAGTCATGCTGTAGACATCGGAGACTGACCGTCAACCTCTGCATTTGGGGATGTGTCAGCAGAGATTTAATAACATGTGATTGGGAAGAGAAATATCCTGGGGGCTTTGAGTAACCCAGCAATTAAGCCTCGTTGGATCCAAGTAGCCCCGGACCGAGGCGTTTAGAACCAAGTGAATGGCTGGGGAAAGGCAGCAAGTGGTAGGTCCACAGGCTTCGCTCTGTCCAGTGGAGCAGCCCAGAACGTAAGTTACACCGCTGCTTTCCGGGCCTGGCACCAGCAGATCACTTTCTTCAGCACAGATTCAGTACTTTAGCAAAAGATGGTCTTTAAAAAAAAAAGTCGAGCCTAGTGTGGACAGCAGTCTGAATTTATAGAGACAGAATTTGGGTGGGATGGATTTTGCTGGACTCCAGCTGTTATGGAAGACTCTACTTGGTCGCCTGGTCCCCCTGCAGTGTCCCTGGTGCCTCAGGCAGACGCACCTGGCGGTCCTGAGACAGCTCAGTGAGGGCTTCCCCGCCCATCTCATCCCAGCCTGGACTCAGGCCATCTCCACCTGTTGGGGCACCCAGGCTTCCCTTACCCTCTCTGCCCTCATTTCTTCCTTTATTCGTTACCCATCCTACCTTCATCTTTCATTTCCTCTCTCCCTTCTTTTTCTTTTTAAAGTATTTACCCAAAGCTGTATGCTTTGTGATGTTATTGACTTTACCCCTTTCTCCTCTAGAACATAAGCTCTCAGGGGTAGTGAGGACGGGGGTTGGGGGTGCCTCTTGCGCACATCGGTTTGTCCTAAACTCTCCCGGGGGTCCAAGCCCTCTCAGCACGAAGCCAACACTCACGAACTATTTCTGAGTGCACGAATGAACTTATGGGAGAGTATCTATGGGGTGATCACTGGAACACTGGAAGAACATTTAAGCATTCATTTTCCAGTTATGTCAATGCTCTCAGGCATGCTTCAGTTCAGTTCAGTCACTCAGTTGTGTCCGACTCTTTGCGACCCCATGGACTGCAGCGCGCCAGGCTTCCCTGTCCTTCACCATCTCCAACAGCTTGCTCAAACTCATGTCCATCGAGTCGGTGATGCCATCCAGCCATCTCATCCTTTGTTGTCCCCTTCTCCTCCCACCTTCAATCTTTCCCAGCATCAGGGTCTTTTCCAATGAGGCCGCATCCGGTGGCCAAAGTATTGGAGCTTCAGCTTCAGCATCAGTCCTTCCAGTGAATATTCAGGACTGATCTCCTTTAGGATGGACTGGTTGGATCTCCTTGCAGTTCAAGGGACTCTCAAGAGTCTTCTCCAACACCACAAATTGATGGTTTCTTCAAAACCATCAATTCTTTGGCGCTCAGCTTTCTTTAGGGTCCAACTCTCACATCCATACTTGACTACTGGAAACACCATACTTTGACTAGATGGACCTTTGTTGGCAGAGTAATGTCTCTGCTTTTTAATATACTGTCTAGGTTGGTCATAGCTTTTCTTCCAAGGAGCTCCTAAGAGACAAGTGCACAGGGATGGCTCCATGTCACCCCGTGATCGTCAACAGGGTCAGGGTGGGCCATGGGGTGGGGCCAGGGGGCTTGTGGTGGTGACACTGGCTTCCCTCTGCTGCGTGGGGTGGCCAAGGACGCCGTGGGTACCCTGCTCACGCCTGCCTGGGTGACATGATTTGCTCTGTGTCTTGTCCATCCCGAGCAAGAGCATTTTGATAATAACATCGTATAAAGCGCAGAGATTTGAAGAGAAAGAAAAGATCTGACTTGAATAATAGCCTCTGTGCTAATGATAGAAAAGCTGATGGTTTAAAAGGAAAAGAGTTTTCCATTAGGAGGCCTCTAAAAATAGTCATTGTGATTTGAACCACCTTCTTCAGTTTCAGCCCAAATGTTAATTACATTAGCAAATCATTTCAGCAGTGGGAACAGGTATCCGACCTCTTCTGGGCTGCCTCCTGTAAACACTCCACAGAGAGGGGAGCTCCCCCTCCCTGGAAGTCCAGCTGTTGGGAACATACAGGCACACACACGCACACACCTTTCCAGCACTTCTCACAGGTGTCTCTCAGCATGAAGTTCACTGTGCTGAACTTGCCGGGGCAGAAACTCATAAATCCTGCTGGTGAGTCCCAGATGGTTACCAGACTTCCATCCGGCAGCTGCCGGGAAGTTGGAAACTTCCAGTAGAAAACAAGGGCTGGTTATTGCAGGGGAAGCCGCCACGTTAGCTCTGCCCCACCGGCACCATTTGGGGTTCCTTTCATCATTCTGGCTCTTGCTGGTTTGGGACCCTGCTTTCTAGAAAATGCTCAGGAATGGACTGAATCCTGAGGGAAATGTGAGCGGTTTCCTGCAGAGATTTCTTATCTTTGGAAGAGTACCAGTCCTTAGGGGAACAAAGTTTGGGGAAATTCGGTGCCCATGGTGCAAAATGTAGTATTTATTTAATAGTATTTTTTTTTTGTTTGTTTGTTTGTTTGGCATCCACAGAAGGGTATTTGCAGTGTGACTATTATGAAGTATTGGAGTTTCTGGATTTAATTTAGACAATTTTGACATCATGCACACAGGCCCAGAGGCTCAGAGACAGTTGAGGGAGGCTGACAATGATTTATATCGGGGATGTTTGGAGAAGGGCAATCTGACAGACCCCTCAGGATTCTTAGCTGCTTGGAACAAGAGCTGCTACATCTGCTGGAGTGTGGAGGGCCACTGCGGGTGGGCAGGAGGGATAAGAGAGCCTTGGCTTGGCATTGGCTTGACATTTCTATGGGGTTTCCAGGGTGTGAAGCATCTTTATTCCAGCTCTCTGCTGAGCTACGTAGGCATGACTGTCCCATTTTACAGATGAGGAAACTGAGGCTCAATACAGTTAAATAAGATTAGTCTATGGTCTTGTCCACATTCCCCTTTTCTTCCACATTTCTGAAGAGACTTCTGGAATAAAATGTGGGGATGCAGGAGTCTGGAGTGGGAGCAGGTGGAGGGGCTGGCCGGGGGACGCTTCCTGCAGTTGGTGACATGGTTCCTGGCGGGAGACGTGGGTGAGCAGGAATGGGGGGGAAACTTGGGGATGATGTGACCTCATTTCTGTATCTGGACAGAGGAGCCAATGCGATGGCCAGGGCAGAAGAGAAGCAGATTAGACCTGAGGGCAACCGGGAAGCCTGGAAGTCTCCCTCCCTTAGTGAATAAAAACTGAGAGGCCAGCAGTGGGGGTGATAAGGACATAATCTAATCCTTCCCATAGTGAGGCCCTAAAGTCAGCACTTTACACTAATTAACTCATTTACTCCCCACAGATCTGTGAGGTGGGCCCTATTTTTATTTAATTTGATTTGTTTATAATTTAAAAATTCTTTTCCATTATGGTTTGTGACAGGATACTGTATATAGTCCCCTGTGCTATATATATGGTAGGGTCTTGTCGCTTATCCATTCTATATATAATAGTTTGCATCTGCTAATTCCAGACTCCCAGTCCAAGCCTCCCCCACCACCCTTATTTCTTTATGCATTTTCAATTGAAGTATATAATTGATTCACAATGATTCAGGTGTACTGTAACGAGATTCAGTTATATGTGTGTGTGTGTTCTGTCACTCAGATATGTCTGTCTCTTTGCAACCCCATGGACTGCAGCCCACCAGGTTCCTCTGTCCATGGGATTATCTTGGCAAGAATACTGGAGTGGGTTGCCATTTCCTCTTCCAGGGGATCTTCCCGATCCAAGGATTGAACCCATGTCTCCTATGTCCACTGATCCAGGGTCCACTCTCTCAGTCAGCCTCTCTCTTACTGACTCAAGAACCGGAGCCGTCAGAAAACAGCGCCAAGGTGTTCCAGGTGCAGTGAAGGAAAAGAAGGATGCAGAGCCAGGAAATGAGGGGAGAAGTCCTCCGTGAGACTGAATTTTCCAGGACGGGCTTTCTGAGCAAGTGACATTTAACCAAGACCTAAAGGCTGAAAGGGATTTCATTTACACAACTAATATCTGTAAAGGTTTCATTTGAGGAAGAAAAGCTTGTATGTTGATTTTCATTGTTATGCTATTTTTATTTCACTTTATAAGCCTCATTAACTTTTTTTTCCAAAGAAGGAGTTGAGAGCTGCTTTAGCTGAGATGGGACAAACTCGTGAAGCTCCTCTAACTGGGTGGGAATCAATGGGAGATGGACAGGTCCAGCCAGGCTAACCCACGCCAGAGGCTGAAAATCTCCTATTTTTGTCAAGTTGTAGCTGTGTCTGGCAAACCTTGTTTAATTTGGATCTCTGGGGTGTTTAAAAATTTCATTGCTTTGGCTCCGGCTTTTCCTCCTTTCCTCCTTCGAGAACAAGATCCCTTGTAAAATTTAAAGTGGCTGGGACAGCTGGGGAGCGCTCTCTGTACACAGTGACGCCTAACCCCCAGCTCCTGAGCTCCATCACTGGGAGACAGGGAGGAGGGTTCCCTGGTCTCTGGTCTCGCAGAAGTATCAGGGTTTTCTTCCTCACAAGGGGCACCCATCCCTAGGAGGGCTTCACCCATGTCAGCAGAGGACCAGAGGGCTGGGTGGTACAAAGGTGCCACAAGATGTGTAGGTGGGTATCTCAGGTACCAGGCTGTACTGGAAGGCTGGACGGGTCACTTGGAGAAAAAGGCAGTCCAGGTGATACGAATTTCGAGAGTCGATTTCATTGCATGACTGCTTACTGAGCACCTCCAGTATGCCAGGCACCGGGACAGGTACTGAAGGGGACCCAGAGAGCAAGCAGGCTTTTACGCTGCTAAGAACTTTTCATATAGCCATGCAGCCAGCAAGTACCAGGTACCTTCTGCGTGTGGGAGACAAGCCAAGTGCTTTCTGCGCCCTCTCCTTAGAGAAGCTCGTTGGGCAGTGGGAAACTTGCAACTGCCTGAGGGTCATGGGAGCCACGTGCAGGGTGCTGTGAGAACCTGGTGGGAGGGGAGAGGATCTTCAGTCAGGGAGGGCTTCCCCAGGAGGGGATCTTGAAGTACAAACAGTTTCCCAGGAAAGGAAGGGCCAGAGAGCATCCAGGTAGTGGGAAAATCTGTGCACAAGTCAGGGGGATGATCACACCAGGAAAGATGGAGTGCACGATGTGGGGTCTCCTTTCTCCATTAGACAGTGATGAGCATGCACCATGTCCGATACGACAAGACAAACACAGCAAATAAGAGCAGCAGCTTACCTTCCCTTAGCACTTACTACATGCCAAGCTTCCAGCTAAGCAGTTATGTGCATCATATTATTAACGTCTTACCACGATTCTCTATTAGGTCAGGATCAGATTCTCCCACTTCGCAGATGCATAAACTGAGTCCAGGATGGCACAGTCAGCCCCTGCTCCAGCTAGTGAGGCATAGACTCAGGGTGAGACCCTGAGACCCACATTGGTCTGCCTCTGATGGGTAACCTATTAGTGCCCTGGGATGCAGGTCCTTGGATGGGTCTCTCCTGGATGGGTAATCATGTTTGGAGGCTGTTTATACATATGAAATTTAAACACTTGAATACTGAACAGCCCTCACCCCTACCTCTGGGATGGAGAATGGAAACAATAAACAAACAGGCTTCTGTTTTATCCACTGGACTTTGGAAGCTTGGTTTTAAAAGAGATTTAAGAATTTTATCCAGGTCGTTACAGCGGCTGCCAATTTTGGCTGTATACACAAAGCATTGGATTTTCAACCTTCTTAGAAGTAGAAATGGATTCTTAGCTACAGACTTTATAACTGGATGTGACGACTTACCCTCCTTTTCACATGGAGGAGAAAACGTGCTGAGGGGAAGGGAAAGGAAGTGTTTGTGGCTCCCAGGAGCTCCATCCTTTACGTCTGAGCCCCTCTAAAGCATTCTGCCTTTAAGCATGTGATTTACAGCTTGGGTCGAGTCATCAGTGAAACCTAGGTGTGAAGGAATGCACCAAGATTTTTTTAAAAAAAGTGTTTCCTGATTGTGCCCTTAAGGGTAGATGTAATTAAACTGAATAAAAAAAACCTCTCTGTTCTGCTTTGAATATATGGTCAGTGTTGTGATCTCAATCAGGTTATTGTAGCTTGAGAACAGGATCTACTTTTTTATTTATTGTTCAGGGTTACTTATATAATACAGTCTCTGCATGGCAAAAGGGTATATATCACAAATACTTTTTAATATATTGCCCTATTATATATCTATTACTTCCTAAAAGTCACTAGAAAGTTATGGAAGAATAAAAGGTTAATTGGCATTTCCAAATCATGAATTTTGGCTGAC